>NC_061115.1:143136951-143165948 GCF_002878395.1 Capsicum annuum | reverse complement strand
CTTCACTTATATATAGTAGTAAATAAAATGGTTACTCTTTTCTTTTACTCTTACACTAAACAAAATTAAAACAAGTAGGAAATAATCTTTCCCAAAATTAGATCTATTTTGCACATTAGTATTACCAAAATGCTCGTGCCTTGCACGGACATGGGTATCTAGTATTGTAATAAGCAGTACTACTTATGCCTCATTCCAAAAGTAGGTATTGTTAGTAGTACTAGATCTTCCAAATAATATCCATAGATATTCCCAATTATTCAAAGAATTTTCTAATTTATGTATATTATAACAGTCGAAACAAACATAAGAAGAATTTCATATAAAATAGATAATTATACTACAATCACCCTAGCATCATTTTTAGTTAATAAATTTTCCACTTAATTTTGTTACTTAAAGGTTAAAGCTATGCTAGATGATCAGACCTTCAAACTAATGCAGCTCAAAAATTTCATCAATTCACAATGTGGTAACTACATTAATTCATAATTTCATATGAGATATTATTTTATTCATAAGTCTAAACGTCGACTTGCGTAATTCAACTATTTCATCAGTACCTACAATCTTTTACAAACCCCTCTCCCCCCACACAAAAAAAATCAAACAAATAAATAAGATAAAACGGTCTTTTCTTAAAATCTCAATTGAGATTTAATTTTTGAATATTCTATGAATTTTTTTCATAATTTATTAGAGTAATAATTAGAGCACGTATATGTTAGGACTTTTTATGGATAGCAAAGCTCAAGAATTAAAAAAATATATATTCTCTTTTTATGAAGGAAAAACACAATATACTGTGTGGTAGCTTTTTTCCTAGAGTGGAATTCATCTTCACATCACAAAAAAATATATGAGACTTGGAGGTTGTTAACAGAACAGAACATAATTGATCAACTATCCAACATTGAGAATATCTATGCCCTATTGCTACTAAGTTGGGGGTTTGGACTGTAGGTGACAAACAAATTTTAAAATGAGGTGTAGGTGACACAAGTCTTCATAATTGAGTAGAGGTGACAATTACTTTATTATGAATTAAGAAAATTGGGTAAGTTTGAGAATAGCCCAGAAGTTTTTAAATTTACACTTTGATCTAAATATTTACCTAATATAACGGGAAGCGAAGGGAAAAAAGGAATCTTTCTCTCTCTTCCCATCCATTATTGTTTTCTCTCTCTTAGCGATTTTTGTTGTTCATTGTTGCTACTGCTTTATTCATTATCTTCTGCTTCATTATCATTATCTTCTACTTCATTATCATCTTTATCTTCTTCTTGTTGACCATTGTTGTTGTTGTTACCACTATTCTTGCTATTTGACCAATTTCTTAGTTCAAATTTTGTTTCGTACATCACTTTCCACTTTGGCATTACTTCATAGGAGACTTTGGTAAGTCAAATTATGATTTTTAGTTGAATTTGTCATCTGAGTGACTGCTATTGTGTTTTTTTTCAACAATAGATAGCACGCGAACATGAATGCAACAGAAGAGCTATTTGTTTAAACAGATCTGTTTCAATTGAAGACTTATATATTGGATTCATATTTATGGTTCTACAGTGTCGTAACATAAATCAAATAGATGAGTCATTTGTTGCAACATATGACCCATCTGTTACAACAGAGTAGTTATCTAGTGCAACATGATCAAAAATTTGTTACAACAGATTAGTAACCTGTTGCAATAGAACCTGAACTCAATTCCAATAGAAGTGTTGTCTATTGCAACAGGGTAAATATCTGTTGCAACGGATTATTAACATATTGAAATAGAACCTGAACTCGATTCCAACAGACGATAAATATCTATTACAACATGTTAGTAAACTGTTGTGATAGAACCTGACCTCGATTTCAACAGATCGTCGTTTGTTGCAACAGGTAAGTTATCTGTTGTAATAGGTTAATTATCTATTGCAATATGTCACTCATCTGTTGGAATCAGCTTCAAAGGTGCCTCAATACTGTAACATCAATCCCAACATGCGCTTCATCTATTGCAACAGATATATAGCATGTTGTAACATATGATTCACCTGTTACAACAGATGACTCATCTGTTAAAATCAGCTTTAGGAGCGTAACATGAATCTCAACAGGTAAGTAATCTGTTACGATTAATTACATATATGTTGGGATTCATTTACGGCACTATGAAATCACTATCAACTTTTTTTAATAAATGACTTTATTTAGGTACAACTAATGGAGGAATCAATAATAATAGAGATGGATTGTTATAGTCAATGGATCGAGAAGAACAAGCGATATGTATGGCATTGAAAGGAGGGTGAAATACTAGAGAAGATAGGTTTGATAGTCCAAAGTGATGTTTTGTACAATGATTTTGTGAACTTAATCATCAGATATTGTGGACTGAATTGTCAAACGAAAGAACTCGTCATCAGCTATATGCACATCTTCTTTGAAAATTAGAGGATACTGCCTTTCAAGATAAACGATCATGTTCAGTTGCATGGTTATCTTAGTGATTCATTCAAGCCGGTGTTAAGGGTGTACGTGGTTGAAAAGGCAATAGAGAATGAGAACCAGAACGTAGAAGAACAATGACAACAAGACATCTTTGATGATAGGTTGGATGATCTAGACATGAATATTCCAGATGATGATCAAATACCTATGCCCGTGATGCGACTGATACAGTGTACAGTTCTTCTCGATCGACACAGCCAGGCAATCTTCAAGACGAGGGGACTAACTTTTTCAAAGGAATGTCATTCAAGGACAAAAATAAATGATCTACCACTTTGTTTATTTCTTTCTTGAAAAAAGATTTCAGAAGAAAGAAGGTGATTAATTCGAGTAGTGTCTTTAGCTACTAATGTGCTAATCCAAACTACAAGTAGTGGTTGAGAGCGGAGAATTATGTAAGTTTTGACAAATTCATCATTCATAAACATGAAAAGGATCACACATGTGGTTCAGAGCATATCTCGAGCCAAAATTCTCATGCCACGGTAAAGTTCCTCGATGAATATTTCAAGAGTTACTTCCCCGATGGCAAAGGCCCTTCTACAAAGGTTATGGCCAATCAACTCTTTACTGAATTGGGTATACTGGTCAGTTATTGGAAGATATATACGGCCATGGGGATTGCCAAGGACTTGGTTAGGGGGACACACGAGCATGGGTATGCAGTCCTAGATACCTACCGTTACATGATTAAGTCCACAAATCCCGAAAGTAAGATGACATTGCATGTTGATGAAAATGGAAGGTTCAAGTACTTTTTTTGTATCCTATGGTGCTTGGATTCAAGGTTTTTGATATTTGAGAAAAGGCATAGTCGTCGACGGTACCTTCTTGAGAAGAAGGTATAATAGAGTTCTATTAGCGGCGGTGGCGTAGGATGCGGAGAGTCACATCTTTTCGGTCACTTTTTATGTAGCAGACAAGGAATGTGATGCCTCTTATGGATTGTTTTTGAACAACTGCGAAGCTGCATCAAAGATACCAAAAAGTTATGTTTTATTTCAGATAGACATCCAAGTATTCCAAAGATGGGTTTAATTTTTTTCACTTTATCTCACTTTGGTTATTACATCAGGCATCTTGGAGAGAACATTCGGACCAACTATCACAACGAAAGGTTGTGAACCTTTTTATAGAGCAGCTAAAGCATATAACTGAGAGGAGTTTTTAGACCATTTCAATCAAATAACGGATGTGAATCCCAAGGTAGCAGAACTTCTCATAGGTGTCGGTTTTGAGAGATGGAGTCGGGCATTCTGTTTGGCAAATAGGTACATCCTTATCAATTTTATATCTTGTTTGAGTTACAAGTTTAGTATGATGTCGTACCAAGTGATTCTTTTGTATAGGTACAATATTATGACATCAAACATAGCTGAATCGGTGAATTCATTATTTGGCAATGAAAGAGAATTTCCCATTATGGCTATGTTTGAAGTAATAAACAAGAAGTATGGCCAATTTTTTAACGAAAGACATGTGCAGTTCAAGGGCCCAAAGAGAACCCAATTTGTTCTCGAAATCAAAAAAATAATATCAACAAACATCAGCTTGGGGAATAGATTATTATCTAATAAAATAGCAAATTTTAAATTCAGTACACCGGTCATGGTGATGTTGCCACGGTCTTTCTTCAAACAAGATCATGTACGAGTAGAGTTTTTGACTTGGATAAAATACCTTATCCATATGTCATGGCAGCGGTTCGAGCTCATTACGATCCAAAATATGGACCTAAAGTTTACGAGCAATCCTCTCTATATTATTCGGTGGAAAAATATAAAATGGCATATAATAAGCATATTACTCCGGTGCCTCCCGAAGAATCTTGGATTGTTTCTGCAAAGTTTTTGGGGAGATTAATACCTCCTCTATATATTAACCCAAACACTATCAAATCGGGAAGAAAGACATATAAGAGGAGGCATGAAGTCGGAGAATCATTTTCATCAAGAAGAAACAAGTGCTCTGTATGTAAGCGCGCTGGCCACAAAAGAACTACATGCCCGAATCGTAATCCAACATGATCGTTGTAATTACAGAAACTTGTGGCGTTGTTTGTTGTGAACTTTTATATATTTAACTCATTGTTGTGAACATAATATTATCATTTATTATATATATAATATCTTTTTTAATAACTTGTGCATCAATAAAAGAGGCAAAACATGAACTAAATAATACAGCAGACCATAATTATTCTCAACAGATTAACCATCTGAGGCAACAGATTGACATTAGCTGGAAGAACACAACACAGTTCCATCAAACTAGAATATTTTCCTCCAATAGATGACAAATCTATCGCAACAAATGGATAATCTATTGACAGAAACCCAATTGATGACCATTCTGTTCCAACACATGGTCCATCAGTTGAAAGAACTCAAAAGCCAAAATTGCTATTGCTACTGAATTTAAAATTGCTCCTCACCATCAACCATTGACATATTAATATATATGTTTAGAAGAAATAGACAGAATGAAAATTGAATAAGAATTAAAAAGCAAAAGTCGACTAAAAATAAATTTTTCATTAATCAAAAAATAAAATACATTAGGTATAGATCCGATATAGAAAAATTAAAATACATACGCTAAAAGAAAAAATAGATTCTAATTATTATTATCATCATCATTAATAACAGTCGGCCAATCAACTCGCAGTAGCAGGGGCCTCATCATCCTCTGCATCTCTTTAAAAATCATCGCTCTCACGGTGACTAACTCCCTCTGTAGGTCATTAACCTACCTCTGAAGTTCCCGCACTGTATCGCACAAAATAGCAATGTCCCAAACAGGATCATCCATATTTAAAACATGCATAAATTGACAAATGTAAAGAAAAGAGTCCAAATGTAATACAACGTATACTACAAACTGGTAGATTTACACCGAAAAAAACTTACCTCAATGAGAAAGGAATATGCACTTTGAAGAGAAGTGGTTGAAGATGTCACACAAAAATAAAAAATGCAAGAAATAAATAAAGTTTAGCAGAATGAAGATTAAGGAGGGACCTATTTATAGAGGATTGAATTTGGATGTGTAACGATAAAAGGCACGTCTATTCAACTCCATTGTATGAATTATATTCAAACTAGCGGCATTTTATTTTCTATGAAAAGTAGCAACTTTTTCTTTTACATTAATACTTCTCACCTTTTTAAAATGGTTTGAGACTTGATAACAGCTGGTATTATTGAGTTGTTGCAACAAATCATCCATCTGTCGCAACAGATTTAGCATCTACTGTAAAAGATGGTTTAAATGTACAACAGATGGTCTGTCAAAATAGATTTACCATATGTTGCAATAGATAGTTTGTATGTGTAACAGATAAGACATCTGTTGCAAGATATATATTATCTGTTGCGACAGATAGACCATCTGTTGGAGGAGATGTTTTGGTTTTTTCTAACAGTTGATTTATCATTTGCAACAAATAGAGAATTCAGTTCATCAGTCATTTTGAATGTGTTAGATAAAAAGTTATGACTCTTCACCTCTTTTTTAATAGTCATCATATGTGTGCAGATGAATATACACTATCCGGTCTGTCGCAATAGATTTACCATCTGTTGGAACATATAGATTATCTATTGCAAAAATGGACCATATGTTGGAGGAGATGTTTTGATTTCTTCTAATAACTTATTCATCAGTTGCAACAGATGGAGATTTCGATTCATCAGTTGTTTTGAATGTGTTAAGATAAAAAGTCATGACTCTTCACACCTCTTTTTAATAGTCATCATATGCGTGCAGATAAATAAATAACATTATCTGATATGTCCTGATAGGGTAGGAAGAATAAGGTGCGTGAAATGGGTCCACTTTCATACGTGGGAGTTATGAATATTATTGATCAGGCTACCATGACAGACACGCATAAAGTATAATGATTTTGTGAATGAAATTTTTTACTGATTAGACACCGATCCTTCAAATAAGATCCTGCATTGTACAGTTTAGTTTGATAGGTGCGAACTGATAAGGCCGAATGGTTCCAAGACGGTGGTGTCGATACCCTGTTACAATTTAATGACGGTTTATGCTCATGTTTTTATGTCAAGTTTGGGAAAGGGTTCAAGTTTTTTGCGGCAATCTAACTATCCAATAGTGGTTGGACCCATTTTAATGGCACAATGGACTTCTTGAAAGGCCTCTGAAGCCTCGTACTGCAGCAAAGAACGATGGAACCAATAAATAGAAAAAGGGTCAACTAAAATGAAATGAAGGGAATAGATATGAGTTTTAAATATTCATTAATAACTATTGAGGGGCACAAGGAGATGGTGACATTGAAAAGACCAGATAAGATTACTTACTGAGGAGATTTTTGAGTTATCTGAGTAATATTTTTTACCGCCTTAGTATTTTATCTTTTTTATCTCAGACAAGAAATACCTAAATTGCTTTAAAAAAGGATCTTAAAACATCAAAGTCATACTTTACAATAGATGACAATTTCTGTTTGAATATTTCCAAAGCTCAGTCATCTGTCGCAACAAATGACAGCGCCTATTTGATAATTTACAATAGATGAGTACTATATTGCATTAGATGACTTAATCTATTTGATTATATCCAACAGAAAAGACATCTGTTGCAACAGATTAAATTTTTTTTATATAATTTCAATTGAATTCATATGTTAGACTAATACCTTCATTGATTAATCTAGGGCCAGGGACAAGTTCTCATACGGTCAACTACAACTTCAATTGAGTCTTTTGATAATCGCATGATGAGATGGTATTGCATTTCTCTCGACCAGAGTCGTTGATCTATCACTCTAAGCTGAACCAATTTTTATTACCTCATGTGTTCAACTAATACCTTAATTGATTTATCTAGGAACAGGGACGAGTTCTCATAGGGTCAACTACAACTTTAATTGAGTCTTTTAACAATTACATGATGAGACGGTATTGCATTCCTCTCGACCAGAGTCGTCGATCGATCACTCTGAGCTAAACTAATTCTTATTACCTCACATATTTAATTAATACCTTAATTGATTAATCTAGGACTAGGTGTGAGTTTTCATAGGGTCAACTACAACAGATGTCAGAACCTATTTGATAATTTACAACAGATGGATAATTTGTTATAATAGATAACTAAATCGATTTGATAATTTACAAAAGATTGGTAATCTGTCGCAACAAATGACTTAATCTGTTTGATAATTTACAATAGATGAGTAATATATTACAATAGATGACTTAATCTATTTGTTATATCCAACAAAAAAGACATCTATTACAATAGATTGAACATTTGCTTTTATACAATTTCAATTGAATTCATATTCTAGACTAATCCCTTAATTGATTAATCTAGGACTGGGTGTGAGTTCTCATAGGGTCAACTACAACTTCAATTGAGTCTTTTGGCAATTGCATGATGAGACGATATTACGTTCCTCCTGACCAAAGTTATCAATTGATCACTTTGAGCTAAACCAATTCTTATTACCTCATGCATTCAACTAATACCTTAATTGATTAATCTAGAACTAGGGACGAGTTCACATAGGGTCAACTACAACTTTAATTGAGTCTTTTGGCAATTGCATGATGAGACGATAGTGCATTCCTCCCAACCAGAATTGTAGATCGATCACTCTGAGCTGAACTGATTCTTATTACCTCATGTGTTCAACTAATACCTTAATTTATTAATCTAGGACTAGGGGCAAATTCTCATAGGGTCAAATCCAACTTCAATTAAGTCTTTTGACAATTGCATAATGAGATAGTATTGTGTTCCTCCCGACCAGAGTCATCGATCGATCACTCTAAGATGAATTGAGTCTTATTACCTCATATGTTCAACTAATACCTTAATTGATTAGTCTAGGACTAGGGGTGAGTTCTCATAGGGTCAACTACAATAGATGGAATTGCCTATTTGTAATTTATAATAGATAGGTAATCTGTTGCGACAAATGTCTTAATCCATTTGATAATTTACAATAGATGGATAATCTATCGTAACAGATGACTTAATCTTTTTGATAAAAGATGGGTAATCTGTTGTAATAAATGACTTAATCTGATTGGTAATTTACAATAGATACGTAATCTGATGCAATAGGTGGAACATTTATTTTTAAACAGTTTCAATTGAGTTCATATGTTCAACTAATACGTAAATTGATTAATCTAGGACCAGGGGTGAGTTCATAGGGTCAACTATAACTTTTATTGAGTCTTTTGGCAATTGCATAATGAGAGGGTTAAAAATTACACATATCTTTTATAATTTTAAAAAATAATTAAAATCAATTCGGACCAAAATAACATTTTCAAAACTTATCATTCTTTTCCAAAATACAAATCAACCCATACAAATCATCCATTTGCGAGAAAAACATTTTATCATTTTAAATCTTGAGTTCTCGCTCTTTTTTCTTTCTTAACAATACAGTACAGACAATAACTACTCAACAAATTGTTCAACCCTTCATAATAGATCGATTTTCTTCTCATTTTGAACCATATAGGTGTTATTTTTTACTTCATTCTTGCTTGTATTAGTCATTTTCTCTGTTTTTGTAGGTAATAGTGTTTAAGAAGAGTTCTATATTCGTTATTTTTTCTAAAAGATAGGTCTTTTAAGTTAATGATGAAAAAGAAAACTTTTAGTTGTATTATCTTCGAGAATGGGTTTATAATTTTGAGTTTTGATGGTAAAATGGTAGGAAGAACTCGAGAAAACCCTAGTTTTGGTCGTAGTGTTCCATTGACTGTCGTGGTACTGTTGGATGGTCGTTGTGGGGTTGGTGGTCATCGTGGTGGCACTGGTGGTGGCTGTTGGTGGCATTGGTAGGTGGTGTTTATGGTGGCATTAGTTGGTAATATTTATGGTGGCTGTCGGTGGTATAGGCATTCATAGTGTTTATGGCATTGGTTAGTGATGTTTGTGGTGGTGGCTGTTGGTGTGTCGGTATTAGTGGTGTTTGTAATGTATTTTTTAAAGATTTATGCATACGTCAATTGCAATATAATTTTTGTTTTTCTATTGTTTGTAGGTAAAACATGTCTCCCAAAAGAAAAGAAAGTGAAAGTGGATCAACATCTGAACATCCAACCAAAAAGGCTACAGTACTGAGGGATTTGACGGAGCTTCCTGAACAATCTCAGTCAGGGAAAAGTGAAGTTAAGAAGAGATATAAAAACAATATTGAAAGAGCTGGACAAGGGTCTATAGATGGTGATGAAGAAAATGAAAGTGAGAAAGAGAAAGAAATAAAGAGTAAGAAAGAGGATGATCATCAACATGATAATAATGGATCACCAATGGGGCATGAATTAATATCATCCCGTCATGATCCTATCAAAACTTTTAGTATTGACAGGTTTAAAGTTGTGATGCCAATAAATAACCCTACAAATAAACTAAAACTAACTGGTGAACTTATACTTAAATGTCAGTTGGGGAAACCTTTTAATTATTTTAGGAATATTATGAAGAAGGAAAACATTGACAGACTTCTTAAGAGGAGGTTCTTTGGATGCTTTATTAAGCTGCCCGAGGAACCCCCTGCCCATTTCCAAATGAGGATGGTATATGGTCTTCTTAAGCACAGGATCAAGTACGTGGGGGTAATAAAGATTTAGAGAAGGGGGCAAAAAAAAGATAGATGAAATCTGGATCAACTACTGTGACATGCCAGTTTGTTTTGGCTTGTGAGAGTTTACCATAGTGACGGTCTTGAGATGCGATCATCCAGAAGAACCACCTATTGCCAAGGGAACACCCCATAAAAGATCCAAGGCAAGCAGCAAAACCAATAAATGCAAGGAAAAAATAGATGGGTTGTTGAACATTGTTCGACGTGGTTACAAAGCATCGAATTTGTTGACAGATCTCAGGGATAAAACCATACCAAAGCAATAAAGGGAGTAATTGTACTTAGTTTGGTTTGCCCATTCGATTATATTGGCAAGAGACGTCAACAAGGTCATAAAATATGATTTGTTGGCGCATGCTGAGGATTTTGATAAATTCAACAATTATTTCTGGGGATACTACAACTTCTACTTGACTGTCCAATATTTACTGACAAAGCTATCCTCAGGGACGACCATATTATACGGCTTTCCTTGAACTTTCATGGTAAAATTAATCACTATTTTTACTCATCCATTAATTTTTATTGAATATAGTTATTAGAGTATGACTTTTTTTTTGCTTGCTTATTGTTAACATTTATTAGGCTTGGACATTTGAAGTCATTCCTCCCCTCCAAAAGCAGGTAATGGATTACTCGGATAAGGTTTCTCATCCAAGGATAAGAACAACCCAAAAATTAAGGAGGCTGATCTCTTTAACCCTTCAGATAATGCAGTATATCTTTTTCAAGTAAAATAATTTTACTCAATGAAAGACATTGAACAGATGTTATAGCTGGTGAAACAGATGTTATATCTGATGCACCAGATGAGACATCTGTTGCGACAGATTACCCATCATGCGCCAACCAGTGAAACAGATAAATAATCTATTGCGACAGATCATATGTTGCATAACATATAACCCAACATATTACCCATCTTATGCAACTGATGCAAGAGATTGGTAATCTGTTGAGACAGATGATTGGTATTTTGCATCAGATTATCCATGTGTTGCTCTGGTTCTCTAAACCCGACTCAAAAGAATTTTAACCATCTACTACAAACTGTGCAACAGATGGGTAATCTGATGCAACATATTGTTAATCTGTTGTAGAAGTTGACTGTGTTAACATGTAACTTAACTGTGAAAATTATTATATTATATGATTTAAATATATCTATTTTTTTATATGTAATGCACCCATGGATTGTGCCTACAGATCAGGAGTTGGTGATGACTTTTTTATTACTCTAGGTCATGTTGATACTATAGCAGACCTGTAAGATCCCATAAATTTCTTAAGCTAAATTCAGTTCTTTAAGATTGTTAAGGGGTTCCATACTTAGAAAATCCTAGCTAATCTTCTATACTTAGTTTATTTTAGCCTTCAAAAGTTGGCAATCTCATTACACAAGCTTAACATCCTTAAAGGGTCTATATTTTTATAAATTCATGACCAGGAAGATCAATAGGTGTTCCCGAACAAGTACTGGATTTTTTGAAACACGTTTAGATCATGTTCGGAGTTCCAAAATAGTGGACCAACGCAATTTTGGCACGCTGCATCGCCAATCACGTTGGTTAACATTTGTGTAGGCTGCCAAAGCCAAAACTTCTGAGACTCGACATGATCATGGTGCGATGCGTTGAGTATCGCGTCGCAGCCATCAACACACTGCGTCGCTTATAGCATTGGCACCCAGTTTTTAGTCATGAAATGACCGCATCTTCAAGGGTAAAAAGGTTAATTTCCCACCCCTATATAAGTCCAAAAACATGAGATTCAGCCATTATTTTCACCAAAATATTATTGTTTCTCTCAGATACTCTCAAGAATAAGTCTAGGGTTTTCATAGGATCTTCAAATTCAAGAGATTCTACCATTAGTTTTCAAGCCAAGGTATGCATAGTGTTCATTCATGGATTCCTTTCGTCCATGAAGTCCAAGAATCAAGTTTTAAACTATGAATTTTGGTATTTACGCTATGGGTTGATTATGTTCATGTGGTTGTTGTTGTATGATTCCCAAGTTGGAACCTTTATGTGTTTTTATGAAAATATGTTAGCATGTGAGTTGAAAACCATGAATTTTAGTTGGTTATGATATGTTAATTTGATAATTATTCCATACCCTAAGTCATGCAACCTAAGTATTTGATAAAATACCTAAGAGATTAGATTAGAAATTATGTAATATAGCTCAATTATGACTTAAGTGATGGATTCATGTTTTACCCTTATGTTCAAATTACTCCCATGCTATTGATGTGCAATGTAGATATTTGTTAAAATGCTCATGATGCTAGAATATGGAATTATGACATTGATTATATGCATTCCTACCATGTACAAGATTATGATAACTATGTACTTCATGAAATCCCCAACTTATTGTATTATGGATTGTTGATGTTGGTTATGTATTCAAGAGTGTCATATCTTGTCAGTTTCATGCTATCGAGTCCTGGGGGTACTTGTACCCGAAAAATTAGTTGTATGCTTAGAGCCAGTGTCAGTTTTCAAGATACTTTTAGTCAAGCCATGCTCAGTAGAATTCAGTCAGATTTATGACTCAGGAAAACTCAAAAATCTTAGTAATCTCAGAAATCTCAGTAGTATTTCGTCAGCCACGAAACCTAAGGAACTCAGTCTAGTTTAGTTCAGTTAATTATGTTTTAGTGTCTATTCAGATGGGAGTAGGATTCAGCACCGAGTGAACCCAAGGATGGGAACTCACCTGTTATTAGAAGGTGTGATTCTTAGAAGCAGTCCTTGTGCTCCAGAACTACGTAGCCAGCATAGGTTGAGACATCAAACCTGCTATTTTGAGAGTAGATGAGGTGGCTTAACCTATTATATGAGGATCCCATCGTTCTTATTTAAGTACCTGTTATATGAGGGATCACTCACAGCTTAACCTTACCAGCAGTATTGACACCCTTTTAATTGGGGTTACAGATTGGAACCCAACTTAGCTATATTGCTTTATTTGGGGCATGTTGATTAGATGAATTTTCCCACGGTTTTAATTTCAGATTCAATCTTAAGAATAGAACTCAGTCCAGTTCTATAGAAATCAAGACTGTCAGACACAGTCACTTAGCTCAGTACAGAACTAAGCTAGTTCCATTAGATTTTAGGACTATCAGATATAGTCATCCAACTTCGTATAACACTTAGATCAGTTATTTATAATCAGGACTGCCAGAAACAACCTTCTAGTTATCAGTTGCTAGTAAACTCAGATATCAGTAAATACATATTGTCAGTAGACTCAGTAGTTAGAACTCAGTATTTAGTCCTATCACGACCTCAGTTACAGTTATGTATTCATGTATGTATTCTTATATTCATGTTATACGGTCAATTAGTATTGTTCATACATATGAACTCTTTGTATTTAACCTACCTCACTTGCACACCAGTACATTCAATCGTACTGACGCATTTGTGCTATGGTGTTTTATACTATAGGTTTAAAAGCACGAGCTCCCGAGCATCCTTAGTAGATCAGACGTTCAACAGCCAGACTAGCAGTGAGTCCTCATCATTCGAGGATAGCATGACTATTTTATTAACTTTAAATTTTTAGTAGTTCGGAGTTAGTTGAGGACATGTACCATCAACTCCACAGATTTCAAACAGTTTAGAGGCTTTTAGACTACAGTATGTTTCAGATAGTTTATTTCAATTTTGGGTATTGTTATACCATATTAAAGACATTGTTTTATATTCAGTATTAGTTCAATTTTGAGCCTAATGTCCTTACAGCTTATATTCTACATATTTACAATATATTATTCAGTGCTCAGTTACATATATCAGTCATGGGTAAGCTTGTGATCCTTCGGGGTTATGAGCACCGTGTGGCATTCTAGGTGTCAGATTTAGGGCATTACAAATTTGGTATCAGAGTCTAAGGTTCAACAGTGTCCTAGGAAGTCTGAAAAGTCGCATCTAGTAGAGTCATATGCATGAGTCTGTTGTGCACCACACTTATGGAGAGAAGGCTATGAGATATTTTAGGAACAGTTTCCCCTCTTTCAGTATTTATGTCATGTCAGTGAGAATGAGCTCAAATTTAACTCCCAGTCTAATCCGCTCTCCCTTTTATTACAGAACATGTCTCCCAAAAGGACTAATGAAAGAAAAACTGAGAATCAGTCAGCACCTCCGCCCGTTCAGGCAGATTTCCTGGACGAGCATGTCTTTCATGGCGAATATAGAATCGACTCTCTTACTTTATCTTATTCAGTAGTAACTCAAAGTAATCAGCAGGTTGTTGTCCCACCCAGGCATATGATTCATGTCGAGCAGATTAAGGAGGGAAAACGTAGAAAGAGAGAAAATAAGAGAGCGAAAATAGGTAATCTCAATTTCGTTCAACCTAAGTCAGAGGGTGGTAACTGTTATCAGTTCCGCGCAAAGTCTTCAATTCTAGTTCCTCCCTCGGCCAGTGCTCCGGTCCTTAAATTCAAATATAGGGCGCTAGGTCCTAAACCTCAAGGCAGTGTTAGCAGTGCCCGAACCATCCCTTTGTCAGACTTGTGGCAACTATCATAAGGGAATATGTAGAGCCGGCAGTGATGTGTGTTACGGGTGTAGAAAGTCAGATCACAGAGTCCGATATTGTCTTAAGGCTGGTCCACGAAGCCAGCATAACTATTCCTCAGCTCAGTTCGGTCGCCCGAATCAGCAGGGTGCCACCTCCAATGCCACTAGTGGGCAATGCCCAAACAGACTATATGCTCTTCAATCCCGATAGGATCAGGAAAATTCTCCTGATCTGGTCACTGGTACGTTACGGATCTTTTACTTGTATATTTACATTTTTCTAGATCCAAGAGCCTTTTTGTCTTTTATTACTCCTTATACAGCAGTTGATTTTAGAGTCAGTCTTAAAATTCTAGTAGAACCCTTCACAGTCTCTTCCCCAATGGGTAAAATTATCATAGCCCGACGGGTATACAGGAACTGTCCGATTATGGTATCCCACAAAGTTACTTCAGCAGACTTAGTCAAATTAGAGAGAACTGATTTTGATGTCATTCTCGACATGGAATGGCTTTATTCCTGCTATGTCACAGTCGACTGCAGAAATAAAATTGTCTAGTTTCAATTTTTGAATGAACCTGTCCTAGAGTGGAGAGGTAGTACTTCAGTTTTCAAAGGTCAGCTTGTTTCCTAACTTCGGGCACGAAAAATAATATCTAAGGGATTTGTCTATCATTTTGTTCGAGTTAAGGACTCTAGTTTCGAATCAATCCCAGTAGTGAATGAATATTTAGATGTTTTTTTTCTAAAGATCTTCCAGGAATTCCTCTCAAAAGAGAAATAGATTTCGGCATAGACCTTCTTCCAAGTACTCAGCCTATATCTATTCTGCCATATAGAATGGCACCAGCAGAACTCAGAGAATTGAAAGAACAGTTGAAGGATCTCCTAGTTAAGGGATTCATCAGACCAAGTGTGTCCCTATAGGGCACACTAGTCTTATTTGTGCGAAAGTAAGACGGTTCTCTCAGAAGGTGTATTGATTACCGTCAGCTCAATAAAGTCATAGTCAAAAACAAGTATCCACTTTCCAAAATCGATGAATTGTTTGACCAACTTCAGGGTGCTAGCTATTTTTCTAAGATAGACCTCAGATCAGGCTATTATCAGCTCAGAGTCAGAGAAAGTGACATTCCAAAAATAGCTTTCTATACTTGGTATGGTCACTTCGAATTCTTTGTTATGTCCTTTGGTATTACCAATGCTCCAGTAGCTTTCATGGACTTGATGAATCGTGTGTTCAAGCAGTACTTGGACATATTCGTCATAGTATTCATAGATGACATTCTTGTTTATTCTCGCAGTGAGCGTGATCCTGCAGAATATCTTAAAATATCAAAACCCATCAGTTATCATGATATCTATTCATGTCCTACATGTCAGCTCTATGACCATTGCTCATATTCATTCACGTTAGTGAAAACTCATGTACGCTCCCAATTCCTAGGATAAGGAGTTCCAGTTCACTCAGTGTTACGAATTATGTCCTATGAGTATAAAAACTTCAAATTTAGGTTATGAGTTCATGACTCATACACTCATGTTATGCTTTACAGTATGCCCAGCTCACATGACACATGTTCCACTCCTTGTGATCATTCGAACTCAGATTTATTTCACGAATACCCTCAATTAAGATCCCTCGGTGAATCTATGGTGTTGATGTTCTATCTCTAATCCTTAGTTACTGCATCAGTTCAGTAATCTATATTCAATAAAGGACTCAGGTAGTCCTACAGGACCATGGCTTTCAGTTATTAGTTACTTAGCCATCAAAATTCAGTACTTCAGTACCAGTCTAAACCTCTGTTATCAGAAACCAACATTCAGTCCCAGTTATAGTTTTATTTGCTATTACGGTCTCAATTTCCATCATAGCTACAATCTCAGCCCCAGACATTGTCCAGCCAGATCAGAAACTTAATTCACTTTGAGGATTACCCGACTATAGCATATGGCCAACAGTTACTTAGTTAGTAGAATTTCAGTACCTCAAATTACAGAGAGTTTTTTAATCATATTATACGCTTGGTCTCGCATTCTTAAGATGATACAACTTTCACTCATTTATTCTCAGTTACCTTATGTTACCCAGTCAGTCCTTACCTTCTATGCATGATAGTCTGCAATTTAAGTCCAGCTATCCAAACTAAGTACTGTTCAATCTTACATGCCCAATACTCAGCCATCGATCAGTCAGCAGATCAGATGAGTCAGTCAGTAGGAATTAGTCTGAATAACCAGTACCTTAGTCCAGCAATCAGATAGACAAGTTTATATATTTTCCTATTCTGTCCATCTAGTCACACTATTTGAAGTCTCATAAATGTGACCATTCTAAGATAGACCAATCATGTAGTTGTATGTGCAGCTCAGTCCTTTTTTTATATCTCAATCTTGGATTCTAGATATACAGTCACGATTCAGTTCGTAGATGTCTTGTACATCGCCTCAGTTTTCCTCAATATCTCAATCAAGTCAGCATTCTTCGAGGGACAGTGTGTCCCTAGGGGGAGATACCCTATAACTTTCGAACTTCTATGACCTTGATACTCTATTTTCCTTTTTACATAATAAATCCAGTTCGGAGTACTGGGTACCTATAGGTTGACCCTCTAGCTTCAATCTCGATCATAAGCTATGTACTCAATGGCTCAGTTCAGCTCACGATGCTTAGTCCATGACACAAGTTACAGACTCAGTCATGTTCTCATGTTTCTATTTATGCATGTTCAGAAAGGATCTCGAGTTTGATATTGGTGATCATATTTATTTAAAGATCTCTCCCATGTAGGGAGTGAAGAGATTCAGTAAGAAGGAAGAGCTCAGTCCCCAATGTGTTGGTCCCTTTAAAATTCTTAATCACTTCGGTAAAGTAGCATGTGAGCTCGAATTGCCTTTAGATCTAGCCTCAGTTCATCCAGTTTTCCATGTCTCCTTTCTAAAGAAGCGCATAGGTAACCCAACAGTCGTAGTCCCTGTTGAGGGCGTAGATATTCAGAACAACCTCTCTTTTGAAGAGATTCCAGTCAAAATCCTTGACTATCAGACTCACAGACTGAGGAACAAGAGGTCCATTTAGTCAAAGTTCTTTGGCGGAATTAGTCCCTAGAGAGAGCTACTAGGGGACAAAAAGTAGATATGCAAACCAAGTATCCTCATTTTTTTTCTAACTCAGACTCAGGCCAAGGTAATAGATTTCCTTAAGCTTGCTCAGTTATCACATTCAGTTTTATTACTAACTTAGTATTCAATCTCATGCTCAAAATTCTATCATAAACTTGGTATCAAATACCATTGCATATTCAGTCATATGTTCATATATCATGTCAGTCACGTATTCATGCATCAGATATGCATCCACATTATGAGAAACTCAGTATATCCAAAATCTCTGTCATGTATTCACGAATCAGATATGCATGCTCGGCATGAATTCCAGTAATGTCAATCATGTTTCATATGTTCACATTCAGTATGTATGTCAACGTATTATTTCTCCTATCTCAGTCAGTCTCATTCGGGGATGAATGTTTCCAAGGGAGAGATATAATAAGACCCCGCAAATTTCTTAAGCTAAATTCAGTCCTTTAAGCTTGTCAAGCTGTCCCATACTTAAAAAATTCTAGCTAAGCTTCTAGACTTAGTTTATTCTAACCTTCAAAAGTTGGCAATCTTATTACGCGACCTTAACATCCCTGAAGGACCTATATTTTTATAATTTCATGATCAGGAAGATTAATAGGTGTTCCCGGACAAGTTTTTGATTTTTTGAAACACGTTTAGATCATGTTCGGAGTTTCAAAATAGTGGACCAATGTGATTTTGGCGCTGCATCGCAAATTGTATTGGTCAACATTTGTGAAGGTTTCCAGAGATAAAACATCTGAGGCTCAACGTGATCATAGCGCGATGCGTCGAGTATCGCATTGCAGCCATTAACGCGCCGCGTCGCTTATAGCGTCGGCACCCAATTTTTAATCATTAAATAATTGCACCCTCAGGGCAAAAGGGTCAATTTTCCACTCTTATATAAGTCCAAAAACACGAGATTCAGCCATTATTTTCACCAAAATATTATTGTTTCTCTCAAATACTCTCAAGAACAAGTCTAGTGTTTTCATAGCAGCTTCAAATTCAAGAGATTCTATCATTAATTTTAAAGCATCTTCTATCCAAGGTATGCATAGTATTCATTCATGGATTCCTTTCATCCATGAAGTCCAAGAATTAAATTTTAAACTATGAATTTTGGTATTTATACTATGGGTTGATTATGTTCATGTGGTTGTAGTTGTATGATTCCCAAGTTGGAACCTTTATGTGTTTTTATGAAAATATGTTAGTATGTGAGTTGAAAACCATGAATTTTAGTTGGTTATGATATGTTAATTTGATGATTATATCATGCCCTAAGTCATGCAACCTAAGTATTTGATAAAATGCCTAAGAGATTATATTAGAAATTATGTAATATAGCTCAATTGTGACTTAAGTGATGGATTCATGTTTTACCTTTATGTTCAAATTACTCTCATGTTATTGATGTGCAATGTAGATGTTTGTTGAAATGCTCATGATGCTAGAATATGGAATTATGATATTGATTATATGTATTCCTACCATGTACAAGATTATGATAACTATGTACTTTATGAAATCCCCAACTCATTGTATTATGGATTGTTGATGTTGGTCATGTATTCAAGAGTGTCATGTCTTGTTAGTTTCATGCTATCGAGTCTTGGGGGTATTTGTTCCCAAAAATTTAGCTGTGTGCTGAGAGCCAGTGTCAGTTTTCAAGATACTCTCAGTCAAGCCATACTCAATAGAATTCAGTCAGATTCATGACTCAGGAAAACTCAGAAATCCTAGTAATCTTAAAAATCTCAGTAACTCAGTAATCTCAGTAGTATTCCGTCAGCCACGGAACCCAAGGAACTCAGTCCAGTTAATTATATTTTAGTGTCTATTCAGATGGGAGTAGGTGTTAGCACCGAGTGAGCCCAAGGATGGGAACTCACCTGTTATTAGAGGGTGTGATTCTTAGAAGCAGTCTTTGCGCTCTAGAACTACACAGCCAGCGTAGATTAAGACATCAAACCTGCTATTTTGAGAGTAAATAAGGTGGCTTAACCTGTTATATGAGGGTCCCACCTTTCTTCTTTGAGTACCTACTATATGAGGGATCACTCATAGCTTGTCCTTACCAGTGGTGCGGTATTGACACCCTTCCAATTGGGGTTACAGATTGGACCCCAACTCAGTTATATTACTTTATTTGGGGTATATCAGTTAGATGAATTTTTCCATAATTTTAGTTTCAGATTTAGTTTTCAGAATTGAACTCAGTCCAGTTTATAGAAATCAGGACTGTCAGACACAGTCACTCAGCTCAGTACGGAACTCAGCTTGTTTTATCAGATTTTAGGACTTTCAGATACAGTCATCCAGCTTTATATAACACTTAGATCAGTTATTTATAATCAGGACTGTCAGAAATAGTCTTCCAATTATAAGTTACTAATAAACTCAGATATTAGTAAATCTTTATTATCAGTAGACTCAATAGTCAGAACTCAGTATTCAGTCCTATCACGACCTCAATTACAGTTACGTATTCATGCATGTATTCTCACATTCATGTTATACGGTTAATTAGTATTGTTCATGCATATAAACTCTTTGCATTTAGCCTACCTCACTTGCATACTAGTACATTTAATCATACTAACGTATTTCCGCTATGGTATTATATTCCATAGGTTTAAAAGCATGAGCTCTCGAGCATCCTTAGTAGATCAGACATTCAGCAGCCAAACTAGCAGTGAGTCCTCATCATTCGAGGATAGCATAATTATTTTATTAAATTTATTATTCTAGTAGTTCAGATTTAGTTGAGGACATGTCCCATCAAATCCACAGATTTCAAATAGTTTAGAGGCTTTCAGACTACAGTATGTTTCAGACAATTTATTTCAGTTATGGGTATTGTTATACCCCATTACAGCTATTATTTTATATTCAGTATTAGTTCAGTTTTGAACCTTATGGCCTTACAACTTATATTCTGTATTTTTATAATATATTATTCAGTGCTCAATTACAGATATCAGTCATGGGTTAGCTTGTGGTCCTTCAGGGTCATGAGCACCGTGTGGTATTTCGAGTATCAGATTTGGGGTGTTAAAAGACCCAATGGTGGAATTATTAAAGAAGGAATTGGCTAGATCAACAACCATAAGAAGAGCAGTTAGGCAAGGTCAGCCTAATGTTGAGGCTCTTTACGACCAACCTACTAAGGCAGATTCGGGTTCTTCTTCTGGAGGAGTTATTGGTGTTGGTGGAATGCATGTTGATGCTACTACCACTAATGATGATGATCATGTTAATGCTCAAGAAAAAATAAATATTTTTGAAAACACCTCTTTCACGGGTCCCTCTCACCCTTACACAGATCCCTCTCACCCCTCTTCACCCTCGTGTTCTCGTTTCAAATGTAAAGGGTGCAAGGATAGCTAGGATAAACTCTTTAAAAAAGTAGAGGCTATCTCTAAAGCTGTCGAGGAATTTAAATCCAAGAAGGGTGTCATACCATCCATGAGAGGTGTCTTACCAATCAAAAAGGTGAGGGAGCCATACATTCCTACAACAGCAGATAAGAGAAAGAAAAGAGCAATTAGCGACATACTCTCTAGTCAGAAATTAGAAAAATTACAACTCCTTCTTTTTCAAAAGTTTTTGAAGTTTAGAGGCCATTCAAGAAGGTAGACATATACGCAGAACTTGGCGCCAAAGAGAAGAGGGATCTGCGATGGGTCAAAAATGCCAAGCGAGGTGCACCAGATTACCCCAGGCCTCCCTTTCCCCCTTCCCCCAAAACTTCCAAACTATAAAAAATATACGTACGAGGTACGAGGATAAGACAATTTTACTTTTCCTAACTTAGCCTTCTAATCTACTCCACAAAGAAGAAGCTATGCAGCAGATGTAAAATCTATTGCAACAGCTGGGTATTCTGGTGCAATTAGTAGTAGTTTTGTTATAATATATTATCCATCTGTTGCATGAGTTGTATTGGATTATTGATTCAGAGAACCATATACAACAGATGGACCATCCGTTGCATCCTTACAATTACTAACCTATTTAAAAATTGACTTCTTATATCGCAACACGTTGACGAAATTCTTTGCCTCATGAGAAAAAGGCAATTAGTGTAACCGAAAGCTTATGATAATGCCGATAGGATAATGGACCTCGACTTCTGTAAGAAGCTCAAGGGAGAGTACAATCAACTCAATAATGATATGTTAGCCTGTGGTGTAGGATTTGATTTTTTAGTTTCTACGTTGGACTGGAATGAAAAAAAATGATAAAATTAGTTAAAGAGAAGAGGCCAAATCCACACAGCAAGAGCTAGACCGAGGCAAAGAGGATTCTTACAGTCATGAGTGTGGACGACATACATAATCGGGTTGTTAAGATACTACTAGAGTAGGAAAAGATCAAAGTATGAACCTGCCATTGACGAGGTCGATCTTTTTTTCCACGTGCAGCCACTGATGGAGCTGTTCCTCATCTTGTTGAGGAAGAGTAAACTGATGAATCATTTACCGGAGGAAGTGTTGATGAAGAAATCATGGGATTTTGAAGGTCAAAACAAGGGAACGAACCTTCTAAAAAATAATACCGATTTTGCGTGCAGCTCACACACTTTTACACACATCAAATGTTTTCTGACCGGCACAGAAATGGCGGAGCCAATGACTTTTTTGTGGGACAATGTTGTGGCAAACTTGCAAAAGGTATGGGCTTATGGGGTACTAACTGGACACTTGGAGCCTGTGTAGATAGAAGAGCCTGACAAATAACAATTTTTTATTTCAAGTCAAACTTCACTTTACTTTAAATTACATGTACATGTAGTGGCAATAATTTTTTTCTAATGAAAGTTGAGTTTTTGATAATGCAATAGATTGCCAATCTATTGTAAAATATATTCTATCTGTTCTGACAAATAGTTTATCTGCTGTAATAGGTTGGTCATCTGTTGCATTATGCTGATGTTATTTCTATCTAATCTAAGTCTAATCTGTTACAACAGTGGGAGGATCTGTTTGATAATTTCTAATAGATGTCCTAAATTTTACAACATATGCCTAAATCTGTTTGATATTTTCCAACAATTATGCTTGAATATCTATGTGCTCGACAACACCAAACCAGTAGCAAATACACCACCACGAAAATTTAGCAATTAGGCTTGAATATCTATGTGCCCAACAACACCAAACCAGTAGTAATAACGGCAACAATGTAGCATCTTCTTGCTCGATTTTGTTTCTCTTTAGAAGCCTTGACTTTGTTCAACAAACCTTAGATTACACGATTTTCTTGTGAAGGGTGTCGTTCTCCATACCAATTAAAGTAATCGCATCCACCCAATTTCTATAAAAACAAGAACACAATTACAAAATAACTACAAGTCAGTAATTAATCAACTAATTAAATAAAAAAAATATTACCGTTGAAATCTTACAAGTAAAAACCAATGAGCTAGATTTTGTTGAGTCCAAGAAATCTTTAATAGAACTTTATGACCGCACTTATAATATCAAAAATTTTTATCATAAAAAATAGTGGAAGATGCGCTCAATATTGTCAAGCTCAGTTGGAAAAAATAAAAAAAAAATGAAGAAAAGACAGACCAAATGCAAATAATTTGAAGAATTTGGATAGATAAAAAAAAGATGATGATGAAGAAGAAAATTTGGGAATTTAGGATTAAATTTTAGGAAGAAGATGAATATATAAGACAACGGAGAAAAAAAAGACCGTTGGGGGCCAAATCAGATGCCAAGTCAGCAAAAAGTGTCAAACTGACACATTTGATGCCAATTTTGTTTTACATGTTTAAAATGAACACTGTCTACTTGATGTCTATTTTATTTTAGGTGTTTGAACCAGTACTATCAAATGGGCCGGCAGGGCCAACCCGGAACTGGCCCTTCTACTTTAATCGGGTTGAGGTCCGGTTAAGGGCCGGGTTTGGCACTAGTCGGGCCGAGCTGGGCCGGGCCCAACAGTAAAAAAATTAAAGCCCACTCGAACCCGACCCATTTAACCCAACCTGGTCAAACCCACCAAAATCCGATCAAACCCAGTTAAAAAAATGGTCAAACTCGGTAAAAAATATAAAAGAAAAAACTTTCTTTCAATATACATTACATATAGTCATATACCCACCTATATACTTTATAAATACGTTAAATAATAAATATACACTATATATATAGTATATACTACATTAGAATTTAAAAAATATATACACAATTAGTCAATTACTCATATATACGCATCATTCAATGTATATACTACTACTTATAAAATATACTACATTATATATACATTACAATATATATAGATATAGTTATATACTAATTAATAAAACATATACACATGTATATGTTAAATATACACTTCTATAGAAGATATATACACGAGTATACGCACCATTCAATGTATATATACTACTACTTATAAAATATACTACAATATATATACATTACAATATATATAGATATAGTTATACACTAATTTATAAAACATATACACATGTATACGTTAAATATACACTTCTATAGAAGATATATACACAAATATACAAAACATATGCTACTTAATATAATCAATTAATAATATTTGGTAGTAAATTAATAATATATTAGAAGTAAGTTTTTAATTTAAAGTAGAAAACTAGAAATTCAATTTATAATTTTAAATCGTTAAATGAAAAAATATAAAAAGCAAGGACTAAGGAGTGAATGAATTTGGGGAATTTTATTGATTGCAAAATAATCCAAAATTTATAATTACATGAATGAAAAATCTACAAATTATGCATCATTTTTTCCAATTCATCCATGTTTATATTAACAGGAACTTGCATAGGATAATCGAAGTCAACGGGAGCATAACCATGCATTGGACTTCATTATGCCGAGTTCTCCCGTGAAGGCATAATTTCTTCAAGCATTAATTCGTCGCTCGGCTCCGGTTCCATTCCTTGGTTTCTTCTTTCCGCTCTAATCCAATCTCTGAGGCAAACTAGAACATTCATTGCATTGCTTCCCAATGAGTGTCGGTTGTCTCCAAGCTGCTGTCGTTCCTGACTAAAGGCGCTCTCAGATGCAACGGTTGACATTGGAACATTCAAGATATTTCTAGCTAATCTTGAAAGCACGGGATATTGTGTTTCATTACTCCTCCATCATTCCAATGTGTTGATCCGTCGTCTGCGATTCTATGGTGCCGATCGAAGATAATATTTCAGCTCTTCCCGATAAGTTGATGTGTAAGTTCTCTCATCAACACTGTTCCAATAATTTAATTCAAAAAAGGAATCAGGAAAACCACTATGTGCCGGCCTTTTAGAAAATGATGGCTCCTCGGGAGGATGAGGAGCGACAGTTGGAGTAATATTTGTAGGTACGAATAAATCAAATAAATTAGCATAGTGATTATATAATTTTTCTATGTAATCCTTTACATCATTCGTAGCCGTCCACAAATCAGGTTGTACTTGTTCAGAATCATGGTTAGTATTTATTTTTAAGTTAGTATAAATAAGAGTACTAAAGCGGCACATATTATTATATTTCATGCACGAATTTAGCATAGCACCAACCAAGTAAATAGGGGGAATAGGGTGAAAAATATTTTTTAAATTTCGTAAACATGGCACCAACAGCTTCTTTATAACCTTCTTTATTTTTATATTCTTTGAGCAAATCAGAAACTAAATATGCCAAAATATTACAAACAGTAGGATAATAAGCACCGAAAAATTCAACCGTAGCTACATAAAATTTTTCTTAAAACTTAACAAGATCATTAATTACAAACCAATCAGAATCATGTAGCATGCAATCAGCAGAATCATCAAATGAACCGTAATGTTAGTTAAAAGCTAATGTAATAGAAAATCTATATTTATCAAAAGTTTTTAAAAATTCATACGTAGAATTCCATCTAGTATCAATTTCCTCAGGCATCAAAATCGGTGTAAGTCCATTTTCTTGACATTTAATTTTAAATTCTCTAATTCTAGATCTACGATTGTTTCCTTGAATAAACCAACGGCAAGATGAATTTTTTCAATATAAAACTCAAAAAACTCAAGACCATCTTTTACAATTAAATTATATATATGACATGCACACTTAATAAGAAAAATTTCAGGCAAGGGCAGAGATAACGTGGATTTTAATTTTTTTATAGCACTCTTGTTGTTAGAAGCATTATCAAAAGCAATAAATAAAATTTTACTTTCGATACCATAATATTTGGCAATTTTAACAATAAAATCAGCAATAAATTTTTCAGTATGTTTACGATCTTCATCATATAAAAAAGCAAGAATACGTTTTTGCATCATGAAATTACTATCCATCCAATGACAAGTAACGGTTAAATAATCATTTTTATTTACAACATGACCAAGATCAGAAGTTAGAGACAATCTACATTGAATATTTTTTAACAATATTGATAAATAAAATCAATATTGTGAATGAAGTCTTAAAATATCAGACCAACAAGTAGTTCTAGGAATACCGTTAAATATAAGATTATAAATTGCTTGTATATAATGAATAAATGCATCAGAATAAGGAAAACTAAAAGGCAAACAACCCATAGCTACCATTTTAAATATTTCTTTCTGATCCCTCAATTTATTATACTTCTTTGCTACGTGATCGATTGTTGGGTCCATTCTAGTTTGAGTTGGCCTACCAACATCCCCACCACCTTGTGCAATATTTAAATCTCTTTTGTGATCTTCAGCTATATGTCTCATTAACGTACCCGTACTCCCTTGCTTTTCTCCACTTCTATGCTTACATATTTGTTGACAAATATTGCACTGCACCTCATTATCTGATATACGTTCAAAAAATTGCCATGCAACATTAGTTTTTTTACGAGGTCTTGAGGCACTGGGAGGACGGGGAGGGAGATTAACCGATTCAAATCTAACGTTAGCATTTCCTACTGCGGGTGTCTCAGCAATATTTTTATTATCTTCGTCTAAATTAACCGCATCTACTTCATTTTCTTCTTCTATACCGTAATTTTTTTAAGCTTCTATATAATCTATATCGTGAGCACCTATACCTATTTCTTCCTCAAAAGCTGTACCAAGCGGTACCGAAGGTGAAGGCACACGGGTATATCTACTACTTGAACTACCTTTAGTAATTCGCTTTTTACTACCACTACCGCTTTCGGGACAAAAATTTTTAACACCTTTAGTAGCGAGGTTTCTTAATTTATCCATAATATAAATTAAATTAAACTAAAAAATTCAAAATACACAAAGATAATAAAATTAAATATTAAACAATTAATACAATAAATAAAAATTAAACTTAAGAGATGGAACGACAATATCAAATTTTGGAAGTATCTGAAGGATGCGTCTTTGGAAACTTCCGCTCGTACTTTGTAAATGAAAAATTAAAAAATTAAAGTGAACACTTTGAGAAATTAAATATATTAAATATTTGAGAATTGAGAATTGAGATTTGAGAGAGATTGAGATTTGAGAGAGTAAAAAATTGTATAAAAAATAATTTGAAGTTGTAGGGTATTTATAGAATTTTTTTTGGGACTAAAAAATAATTTTTAATGTAAATTTTTTTTTTAATAAAGGGGTCCAAACTAGCCGTTTGTACCCAAAAACGGCTATATAGTCGTTGGGCCAACGGTTAGTTTGGCCCAAAATCCAAATTTTTTTAATTATCTTTTTAAAAAAAGGTAACCGAGCTGGGCCGGTTAACCGACGGCCCTGGACCGGGCTTGGTTCGGGCCGAATTAACCGGACCCAAATTAAAAAAAAAATGGCTCGGGACCAGGAATCCTAAAGCCCTTAGGCTTACCGGGCCGGGTCAAACCGGGCTGATTTATTATGAGGGCCGGTTCGGGCTAGTTAAAATCGGCCTGTTTGACACCCATAGTTTGAACTGAACACTGTCGATGGGTTTCGCCTTTTTTATTTTAATTTACTTTTACTTTTTTACATGTAGTGGCGATTTTTTATGTCCAATGAAAGTTAAATTTTTATAATGCAACAGATTCTCCATCAGTTGTAACAGATATTCTACCTGTTCTGACATATAGCTTATCCATTGTAATAGGTTGGTCATCTGTTGCATTATGTTGATGTTTCTATCTAAGTCTATGTAACACCCCGATTTGCTGAACCAGAATGCTAAACGGTGCTCATGACCCCGAGGGACCACAAGCTAACCCATGACTGATATCTGTACCTGTATACTGCAAATCATGATATAATAATGCGGAATACATAGAACTGTAAGGCCATAAGGTTCAACTGAATACAATCATGTGGGTGAAAATACCCAAAACAACTCAATCTGAACGTAAATCTGAATATAAATTTGAAAGCCTCTAAACTATCTGAATAAGGAGTTGAAGGAACATGTCTCCAACTAACTCAGTAAAACTAAACTGAAGAAATAAATTAATAAATAAATCAAATCATATTGCACTCGAATCAATGAGGACTTACTGTGTCTCTGCAACTGGAATGCTACCGCTACTGCTGGGCTGGAACTCGTGTCTTAGAACCTATGGTGTAATATGAAAAGAAAGCACCATAGCGCAAATGCGTCAGTACAACTAGAGTACTGACTATACAAGGAAGGTAGGTTGAACATAAAGGGTTTTATGCATGAACAACACTGACAGACTAATATGAACGTGGGAGTGCAAACACACATATATAGAAATTGGGACCACGAATACGTGATAGCATAACCTGTAAGCTAATACATAGTTTACTGATAACTGTCATAACTGATACTAAAACTGATAACATGGACGACTGTATCTGACAATCCTGTATATACTTAAATCTGAAGAACGCCCTGAGTTCTTTTACTGAGACTGATACTGAAACTGTGGGAAGTAGTGTTTAACTGATATGCCCCATGTATGTCGTTATGGCTAAGCTGGGGTCCAATCTCTGCCCCGACTAGAGGGGTGTAATACCGTGCCACGGGTAAGGACAGCCTGTGAGTGACCCTTATCTAGTGGGTACTCAATGAGAACGGTGGGAACCCTAAACTGATAGGTTAAACCACCTCATCAACCCTAATCTGACGGGTTAAGATGTCTCAACCTACGCTGGCTACATAGTTCTGGAACACAAGGATGACTACTAAGAATCACATCCTGAACTGGCGGGTGAGTTCCCATCCTTGGGTACACTCGGTACTAAC
>NC_061115.1:143093765-143133951 GCF_002878395.1 Capsicum annuum | reverse complement strand
GACTCGATGGAAGGAAACTGACACACATGACTGACTTGATCATAAGAGTAGATTCCATAATTTATAATATCATAAGTAGGGATCTCATACTAAGCATGGTTATCAATAATGTATTGCATGGAAAGGATTTTATATCACATGGAAGTACTTGCACAATCGTAATATCATGCTCATTGCATAATCATATTGGCAACGCAAACCAATAGAATGGAAGTTCATGTGGATTGCATGGTTATCGTACATCTTGTTCATAAGTAGGATTTGTAAGCAAACATAGCATAATCTCATAAGAATAGTTCATGAGTATTCCAAAAACATTTACAAGGCACATTATCAACATAGAAGTCATTGGAATGTAAGGGCATATCATGAATCCTTCACTTAGTCACAATTTAGCTATATTGCATGATTTCTAGCTTCTTAGGCATTTTATCAAACACCTTACATGCACATCTTAATCATAGGTAAATCATCAAATTATACATCATGAACAACCAAACTTACATGTTTCCAACTCATATGATATCATAAATTCACAAAAACATATAAAGATTCCATCTTAGGAATCACCTAATATCAACAACATGATCATCAACACCCAACAATATAGAAATCATACTTTATAATGAAAAAGAGGATTTTTGAGCTTTATGGATAAAAGAGATCCATAAATCAACTCACGCATACCTTAGAAGGAAGATTCTTGATGATTGACGGAGGAATTTCCTTGAAATCGTATCTTCAAGCTTAGTTACGCAACCCTAGTTGTTTTTCTCTTTTAGTGCTCTTGGATGATGAGCTTTGAGATGATAATAGGGTTGTAATATTATTAGAAGCTATATATTTCGTAGAGTTAAGTTTAGCGACGTGTAAGGAGTGTTAAAAGACTTAATTACCCTTAAAATAACTCAAAACGGAGTGTTTTTAGCACCTAGAATTGACTTAGGCGGCGCCCAAGTGATCGCCTATGCTTGGGTTGGGCGGCGCCTAACCAATCGTCTATACTTACTATCTCTCACGAAAATGGGCATAACTTTTCGCTCGGGTATTGGATTAAGGCGAAATTGGTATCGTTGGAAAGCAAATTTGATTTTCTACAATTTGATGGGTCTAAATCAGCCAAAATACCATATTAACATCGAGTTATACTCATTCAAAGATGATCCTTGCAAAATCGAACACTAAAACTTGATGGATTCAAAAACTCTTAGCTTGTATTACCTTAAGTGACTCATATGAATATGCTTAATGCATCATAAGCTATCCTATCACTAGGATATTCATTGTAAGTTATGTACTCAAGTATTAATCACAGGATAGGAGATTTCTTACGTAGGAATACTTATTCACTTCCTAGCTTAGAAACATGCGGGGTATTACAGTCTATCTGTTGCAACAGTGGAAAGACCTGTTTAATAAATTCCAATAGATTACCTACCTGTTGCAATATATGTCTAAACTTGTTCGATATTTTCCAACAGATGTGTCATCTGTTACAATAGATACATTATCTTTTGAAATATTTGAATCTATTATTCCATTTCAATTAATAAGTTCAAATCTAAGAAAAAAATAAAATTCATAGACAAAATAAAATAAATCGAAGCCTTCAGAAATTAGCTGAAATAAATCAATGAATAAATAAAACATAAAAAAATTGTTATGGGTATAGATCTTAATAAGTACTCAACAATTTAAGTATTGATGTCAAGGATTCCTAAGGAGGGGTGAGGTTATTACTTTGACAGGATCAAGATATAAAGATCTACTTAATATGGACAAGTTGTTCTTCATTCGGTGCTATGGAATTCGACTTTGCTTGTTGTGAATATTTATTGTCGCTTAAGTACGATTTCTGTACTTTCTGTTCTCCGTATTTCCATAAAAAGAATAGCATATTGTCAATGTTGTTCAGTAGTAGCTTCTACATCCACCTGGAAAGCCAGAATTGGTCAATGCTAATCACGGAGATACAATAAAATGAAAAAGAATAATTCATCTGTTCTAGCAAATCAAACAGGTCTTTCTTCTGTTTTAAATTGTCCCAAGCAAATTATATTTTTATTGTAACAATGAATCAACTATTGGGATAAATTTCTACATGAGGAAGACCTGTATGATAATTTCCAATGAATGAACCATCTGTTGCAACATATGACTCATCTGTTGCAGCAGACAGGTTATCTGTTAGTACAAATAAAAGAGGTATGAAAATCTATTTGATTTGCTAAAATAGACGAGACATATGTCACAACAGATACTTTATCTGGTGCAATAAGTTAGTCAAATATTGCAACAGATGTATATATCTGTTTGATAATTTTCAACAGAAGTGTTATCTGTTGAAATAGATATGTTTTGTTTGTTAGTTGGAAGACATATATATTCACCTTCTTCAGCTTGTGCTGCTCTCTTTTGGAAATTATACACTGCTCAATACAATACACGGACAGAGAAGTTGTAATTTTTCCTTTATGGATGCTTGATAATGCCTTGGAAATCACTTTCCTTCTCCTCTTAGCCTTAATCTCTAATGGAGTGGATGGATATAAAATCCTTTTTGATGGAATGACACATTTCTTAGATGTCAATTCCTTTACAGAAGCAGGTAATGCATTAATAGAATTAATCAGTACATCATGTTTCGCCCTGCAGTCTTGACATTTGCATGTAAAATATTTACTGGGAGAGGAAAAATCTATGTAACTAGTATGATCATACTCATAATGGTTTGTTTTAAATATTGTAAGAGGAGCATCATTAGCACTAATAACAACACCACTACCACCAACAACAACTCAATCACTACTAAGACCATCAACAACAATAAATCCACCCTCTAAAATTATTTTTCTTATAATGACTGTTGCTCCAAATAATTTTATTTTTATTCTGTCGATGACCTTAGGGTTCGATAAAGTTTGCACAGACTGTAAAGTAAGAAAAAATGGCATGTTCAACTCTTGATTGGTCGGAACTAGTGGCGAATGTACAATCTAACATAAATCATTACATATATTAGAATGATGATTAGATCATTCAAAAAAATCATTAATTAAAACAAAAACTTACTTATAATTATACTTACTACATCCTTCGGGGGTTGAAGAGATCAAGAAATTTTGCATTTTTATCAGTTTTGGCCGACAACTATCTCAAAATTCTTGAACAGGAAACTTCTTCCTGGCAGTTAGTTCACTTGTTGTCTCAAATAAGGAATGACTTCAAACGCTCAAGCCTATAAAATAATGCCAATAAATCAAAATTATTATTGAGTAAAAAAATAAATGATATCATAATAAAAGAAAAAAACATTTACCATGAAAGCTCATGAAAAGCCAGATAAGTTGACTGTCATTGGTGCTAACGGAGTCAACAACTATTTGACAGCCATTTTGAAGCTTTTATAACCCTAAGAATAGTTGTTAAATGCTTCAAGATCCTCAGAGAGCTTTATTAAACCAATGGTTATGTCATTATTAACGTCTCTCGCCCAAAGAATATTATGTACAAACCAAACCAAGCACAATGACTATTTGTGCTTCTTTGAAAGTCATTTACCTTCCAACGCTTCTATCAAATTTTTGTTTTTGAAGCTTGGACCAACAATGGACGCTAGGTCATCACGATCACACAACTTACCTTTGCCTTTTTTTAGTGTGCAGGGTGCTTTTTTGGGTTAGAATAGGTATAAAATGAGAAGGAGGATAATATTTTAGTCCAGTAACTATGGCAAACTTCTTTCAAACAAAACAAACAGGCATGCCACAGTAATTTATCCACACCTCATCCATCTTATCATTGTTTTCATACATAAAACTACGTTTGAGAAGTTCATATACCATTTTCAATTGAAAACGAGCATTATTGTCCACCGATAAATCAAGATATTTATCAAAACAGTTGTCCCTAAAATAAGCATCTAATTTTTGTTCTCAAAGTATTTTTCTGAAGGTGTCGAAAGATTTTCTCATCGCTAAATTAACCACGAAATCACCCGATAAATCTATGGCACCATCGCATTACATTCTCATAGGATAATGATCAATGCTGAAGGTTTTGGCCAACTCTTCGGTAGAAGGGCTATTCGCATTTGGATCATCTCTTTTAAAATATTCCTTCTCCCCGTGTTTATCATATTCTACTCCTGATTGAGATAATGTTTGTAAAGTAAGCTCATAGAGTGGTGGATGTAACCTAGATGCTTCACTTGTTCCTTTACTTGGACTTGATTCAATTTTTATTTTTTTGGGAGCCATATTATCTATAATTAACAGGAACACAAAAAAATATATTATAGTTGATTAATGCATCATTAAAAATAGATAACAGTAAATCAAACAATCAAAATAGTAAAATAACAGTTCCAATAGATAACTGATCTATTGCACCAGGTAGTATATATATTGCAGCATATATCACTCATTTTTTAAGATAGATGAATAGTTTGTACAACAGATCACATATTGTTGCAATATATGAGTGATTTATTAGAATAGTTAAATAACCTATTGTAATAGATGAGTAATCTATTGCAATAATACAAAATATATCACTCATCTGTTGAGAAAAATGAATGGTCTGTGCAGCAGATCACATATCTGTTGCAATATCATCTATTGCAATATATGAGTAATCTATTGAAACAGTTAAATAACCTGTAGTAATGACTGAGTAATATGTTACGATAATACAAAATATATCACTTATCTGTAGAGAAAGACGAATAGTCTGTGCAACAGATCACATATCTATTGCAATATATGAGTGATTTGTCAAAATAGTTAACTAAACTGCAATAATAACTGAGTAATCTGTTTCGACAATATAAAATATATCACTCATCTGTTGAGAAAGATGAATGGTTTGTGCAACAGGTCACACATCTATTGCAATACATGAGTGATCTGTTGGAATAATTATCAACGATTAATATTATTTAGATTTCTTACAACAGAAGGATTGTCTATCGCGGCAGATAAATGATCAGTTAGAAAAATCAAGTCTTGGACATATCCTGTTAGAAAAGTTGATAGGATTTTATCCAATAAGAGGTTTATCTGCTGCATCAGATCTTTAATCTGATGGTTCCTCCGTTGCATCAAATAGTTAATCTATTGCATTAGATTTTTTAGTCTGATGGTTAATCTGTTGCAATATATGGTTAATATGTTGCATCAGATAGTTAAATTGTTACATCATATACTAAATCTATTGCATCAGATTTTTTATCCAATGGTTCCTCTATTACATCAGATGATTAATTTGTTGCAATAGAATTTTAATCTAATGGTTTCTCTATTGCATCGAATGGTTGATCTGTTGCATCATATGATAAATCTGTTGCATCAGATGGTTAATATGTTGCACCAGATGGATAATCTATTGGAGAAAACAAAAAATAGTTGCACAATTTTGTTCAACAGAAAAACAACAATACCACTATTTTTACCAAGAACAAGAACAGAACAAATCAACCCAAATCGTTATTTTATTTATATAAACACAAACAACAAATATCAATCTTCAAATAAATGCAACAAACAATAAAAAATCATAATTCACTTCAAAAAAAGAAGAGAAGAAATACCAAAAACTAGGATTTTATTCAGACCGCATTTCAAATTAAAGCAATGAATATTAAAATTATTATCCAATACTATAAGAGAAGTTGGGTCAAATTCTTCGTTTTCTTCAAAACTAAAAAGACCATAATTTTTTACCTATGAAAGGAGAAAAAAATGACAAAAAATTTAAAGCTATTATGGCCGGAGAGCAAGGCTGTCACGTCGATTGAAGGTTGAAGAATTCGAAGCTGTTTGTGGCCGGTGAGCAAGGCTGTCATGTTAATTGAAGGTTGAAGTCGAAAAGAAACTCAAAGAACGACTATTTGTCGTCGAAGGTTAAAGTCGCCGAGGATTGAAAGAAGAAATTTCCAGAACTATTGGTTAGGAGAGTGTTGAGAGAAGCTGTCGAGAGAGAGAAGAGAGACTGGTTGATTTAGATTGAAGAGGGGTGTGGGTTAGGTTGATTTGTATTTATGAAAAGATTAGAAAGTTTTGAAATATTAATCAAGTCCACAATTAACTTAATCAAGTTTTCTAATGATGTTTGACCCTTTAAGCTAGTCAATGTCATCAATTCTTTACTCAAGACTTAAAAGAAACCTTTCCTTCAATTTTCTCCACTAAGTTAGAAATATTTTTGAACCAAAAATCAAATAGAGAACATTTTTACTCTATTATCAAGTTTCAATAGTTCTTGGACATTTTTTAACACTTTTTTTCCCTTTTGAATAAGGGCAAAATTCAGAAATAACATACTTATCCCCTTAATTATGAGTTTCATAGCAACAGTTTCATAATTATATAATATAACAAGTTGTATTTTATATTTTTGCAAACTGTTGCTACAAAAATACAAATACATGTGATTTTTACTGCTCTTATGATCGATATATAGTTTATATTTTTGCAAACTATTGCTACAAAAATACAAATACATATGCTACAAAATGTAATTTGATAAAAGTGTTGTTATTTTTTATAATTTAATACTTAAGTGTGCTATTTTATGTATTTTTTCCTTTGAATAATACCACTAAGTTTACTTTTCCAAGGTTTTCAAGTGCTACTCCATTTGTATTCAATTTTTTTTTTTTTTTTAAAATACTATTATACATGGTAGTATAAAATAATTTTTATAATATCAAATATTTAAAGATATACTATTAATTATTACTAAGTAATAACTCCCAGCTAAAATACGAAGTAATAATATGAAAAAATGTAGGATATATGAGGAAAATTAATTGTGTAAAATGTCCATTATTAGTGTATTTTCACTTACGAATATAGTGAAGTGGAGGAGGCAACTTCTTTCTTAATCAAAGATGTCAAATTTGAATTTTCAGTATGAAAAAAATTTTAAGTAGAAAACTCTGTTCCAAAATGGATCATACAAGGCTAAAATTCGGTTTAGTTGAGCTTCAATATGGACATAGAGAAGTGCACCAATAGAATGCTTAAAGGGAAAAAGGTCAACTTTAGCCCTCTACTTTATAAAATTGGTTAAATATATCTTTCGTCATATTTTGAAGTCAAATTTATCTTTACTTCCATATTTTGGGACCAAAATTACTCCTCTACTTTAAAAAAATTGACTAAAGATACCCTTCGTTATACTTTGGGGTCAAATTTGCCCTTAATGTCATACTTTCGAGTCAAATTTACCATCGTTGTTAAGAAACTTTTCATATGTATCATTTCTTAATTGAAAAACTCAAATTAACATTAAATGCCCCATCTTTTAAAAATAAAATACATCTTAATCTAATACTATCCGATTAGACCCAAGCCATAAAAAAGACATAAATAACTATACCGCCTTCAGTTCTATTGGTCAAATTTTTTAAACGAGATTAAGTCATTGAATATTTATCAGTGTATAGCTAATAAAAAATTGATCCAAGTTTAAACGCAAAGAAATATATTCCTCTCTTAGTTCATGGATTTGCATTAGTGCAGAGCTTATGAAAAGTGCCATTTGACGATCAAATACAATAGATTAGGACCATTGTATATTTCTCTGGATGATTGAGTTAAAAAAAGTCTTCCTTCGTGACATATCTCTATTCATATATCTTTGTATGCAATTTAGATCTATATAATTTTTTCATCATGTCATTTGCTAAGAAAACTTATTCATAGGTTCTAGTAGATACAAATAGAATTGCATATCAAATTTTGAAATTTGAACATAATCGAACAATTACAGATTTTGTAATCAAATTTTCTTTAGTTCCATACTTCTACGTTATTCCATTCTGTTTTTCGTTTTGTTCATTGGTAAACAAACTATTAGCATTGCATGTTGAAATAGAATTATTTTTGTTCGTTAAAAAAATTCAACCAACAAAACTGATGGAGGGATATATTTAGTGTATTTTTTGTGGGTCACATCGGACGAATTAGATTAGAGTGTGACTTATTTTTTAAAATTGAGCAATTTAACGTTGATTTGAGCTTTTCTATTTAAGGAAGGTACAAGTAAAAAGTTTCTTAATAATGAGGGTAAATATGATCTCAAAGTATGAAATTGAGAGTAAATTTGACTTCAAAGTATGACGAAGATATATTTAGCCAATATTTCAAAGTAGAAAGATAAATTTAGCCCCAAAGTATGATAATGGGGATAAATTTAACTCAAAAATATGAATAATAGTATATTTAGTCAATTTTTAAAATAGAGAGATAAATTTGACTTTTTTTCCATGTTTAAAAGAAATGATTTAATTATTGAAACTTGAAGAGAAATGCACCAACCATACCAAAAAAATAAAAAATAAATAACAATTGATGAGAAGTGGGATGGGAAACAGTTTTTTTAATTAATGTAGTAGTCGTTTGATCATGAAAATTGTTTATTTTATTGAAAAATTATTTTACTTTAGTGAAAAAAGTAAAAACAGTATGTGTTTAGTCATGAGAATTTCAAATATAATTTTAAAAAAATGAGAACAAATAAAACTTATTTTCACTTTTACTTCTCTCATAAAATTTCAAAAACAACTCAATTTATATTCATGATCAAATATAATTCTCAACTTTAACTTCAATTTTAATTTTAACTTTGAAAAATTATGATTTTTATGATTAATTGGGGTGTAGTGTATATACGGGCATAAAGTAAAATGGGAAAAAGAATTGATGGAATATTCCTGTCTAAAAAATGCCACTTGTCAACATCTTCTTTTTTCGTTGTGCAGTGTTTTCAGGTACGGTATGAGAAAATATCAAGACCTCTCATAAAGTGACTCTTCTTTTCCTTTCTCTTCCTTGTCAAACTCTTCACCTCACAGTCTCGCACACTCTCTCTCTAAAGTTTATCTTTCCTTTTTTGAATAGTTCCATTTTCCTCTTAATCTCCGCCCAACTAGAGTGTAAGAATGACGGATGTAACAGATGATATAGCAGAGGAGATATCGTTTCAAGGATTTGAAGATGATTGTAGGTTGCTTCAAAGTCTTCTTAATGATGTTCTTAACAGAGAAGTTGGTCCTCAATTCATGGAAAAAGTTGAACGAACTCGTGTCCTTGCTCAGGTTATTTGTTGAGCTTTTTCACTCACATTTCGTTTAACGCTTTTAATGGTCTTAGGTTCAAATTTCAGCTGTGACAAAAAATACTAGGTAATTCCTTGCCATGAAATTAGTGGAGGTGTCTGCAATCTAGTCTAGACACCGTGGTTATAAAAAAAAAAAGATTGTGGGAGAGGGGCTATTTTGCTTTTTCATATATATTAGGACTATAAGCACATTGAAGTACTGTTGATTTTCCCTTGTTTTTTTTTTTTTTTATGTGGATTTCATTTCATTTTCTTGTTTCCTGCAACGGTCCTTTTTTTTTTTTATAACCCTGGTGTCTGGGTGTCCGGGCAGCCAGGCCAACTTGTGCGCACCTAGACTAATTCCACGGTATACCTCCCACCAGCAATAGGTAGCATGTAACTTTGTCTACCTAGGTTAAGGCTGATGGGAAGAACTAGTTTGTTTATGTGAAAGATCTGTTCTCTGCATGTTTTGATTGTTAGATTTATATAGTTTCTGGATTCACCTTTTCTCCGTTTGCTTCTGGCCTTGTACATGGGCGCCCAAGGGTGTGACCTAGTGATCAATGAAGTGGGCTAGAACTAAGAGATCCAAATTCCAGCAGAGACTAAAAACACTAGGTGATTTCTTTTCATCTATCCTAGCCTTGGTGGATCGAGTTACTTGTTGCCTTGATGGATAGAGTTACTTGGTATTTGTTGCTGGTGGGTGGGAGGTTACAAGTCTCCCCTGGAATTAGTAGTTGAGGTAAGGGCAAGTTGTCCCAGACACCACGGTTATCAAGAAAAATAAAATTCTGCCCTTGTTACATCTATGTGCTCAAAATCATGTGGATTTGGTGTTCTGATGTTGTTTGATGTGTCTGTTTTATGTGTCCTGAGAGCTGATACGTGTTGAATGATTTCTATGTATCTATAACTGATCTGTTGAAATTCCATTTAATACCCATATTAATAAATTAATATAATGCAGAAGTTTGCTGAAATGTGGGTATGTTCCCCGAGCATATGTTGAGTTTTGAACATCTGTTTGTGATGTTAAAACGGATTGGTTTCTTTGTTCAAACGGGCTGTACTAAGTGTAGTATTTACAACTTATAGTATATGGTTATACTAATTGGAAGATTTTTTTGAAAAATTCAGGGTGCCTGTAACATGAGAATGGCGGGAATTGAGGACACAGCGGAGCTTCTTGAGAAACAATTGGCATCAGAGTTGTCAGAAATGACGCTAGAGGAAGCTCTTGCTCTTGCCCGTACATTTAGCCATTATCTTAATTTGATGGGAATTGCAGAGACGCATCATAGGTGAGTACTCCTCATTTCCCTCTGTTCGGATATTTCATCTCCTACCAAGCGCTTTATGGGCTGCATATTGTAGCTACAGTATTTATGGTAGTAATTCTGAATGTTGATTTTGCTCGGTGATGGATTTAACTGCTTAACTTTTTGCCTTTCAATAGGTTAGGTGTAGGAACCATAAAAATGTATTTTGATAACTGACTCATGTTTGTAGAGTACGCAAGGCGCGAGGAGTAGCACAATTGTCAAAATCTTGTGATGACATTTTCAACCACCTCTTGCAGAGTGGTGTTCCTCCAGATCAGCTTTTTGAAACTGTTTGTAAGCAGGTCTGCTTTGTTCGTCTAATTTGTCAGATTACTACATGTGAAAGTTTTCTGATCAGGCGTTTTCTTGATTAAGCAACTTTTCTCCTTATTGCAGGTGGTTGGGATTGTTCTCACTGCACATCCCACACAAATAAACCGTCGTACTTTACAATACAAACACATCAGAATTGCAGTACGTTTCCTTAGCCATAATGTTTTCTGGAATAGAGTACAGTTGTATATTTAGATCAAACCATTTTTGACCATTGTTGCTATGTGAATCTTTATTTTGTGTAGCACCTTTTGGAATATAATGATAGGCCTGATCTTGGAATTGAAGATAGAGAGATGCTAATTGAAGATCTGGTGGGTGCCATTGAGTGTTGTGGATATTAACACCACATGTTGAACATCTTCACTGATCCAAAAATTTTGTGGGGCTATTGTAGGTCAGAGAGATGACATCTATATGGCAAACAGATGAACTTAGGCGGCACAAACCTACTCCAGTTGATGAAGCTAGGGCTGGTATTTTTTTTTAATTTTTTTTTTTTTTGAGATTTGTACAAATCTGATTTCGTCACCTTTTCATTCTAGAAAGATAACAAGTTAAAACCTTTCAGGTTTACATATTGTGGAACAGACACTGTGGAAAGCTGTGCCCCATTATTTACGTCGTGTCAGCAATGCATTAAAAAAGGTTTTCTATGATTTGATTTTTCATACAGTTGTAATGAAGGTATATGATATGTTATAATTGGTTCTGCCACCTCCTTTTAGCATACAGGAAGGCCTCTACCATTGACTTGCACGCCAATAAGATTTGGATCTTGGATGGGGGGCGATCGAGATGGAAATCCAAATGTCACAACAAAGGTTACATTTAATATGCTTATCCATGTAAAAAACTTAGTGTTGTATTCCCAAACTTAGTTATATCTTTATACTCTGCTGAATATGGAGTTTGCATACATTTCTTTCTTTATTTCTTTTTCTGTGTTCACGATCCACTATAACAAAACCTATGACAGTAAAGTCATGCATCCACTTTCGTGTCTCAAAAATAGTGATGAAACCTCCTAGTATAAGTTTGTTAGGGCATGTGGAGTTTTGATGATAGATATGTGAATGAAACATGTCGTGAAAGCTGGTCCATCCAAGTGAACTAAGCTAAGCTGCAGACAAGTTATTGATAAGATGACTCTGCGTACAAATAGAAGTGGATAACACTTATCACATCAGAAGTTGAGTTGAACAAGAAGTCTATCATATCGAAAGTGGAGTGAAACAAGAAGTCTTGCAGAGATAAAAAGAACAGTCCTATTCAAAGAAGAAGAAAAAGAGACGGTAGCAAAGGAGGAGGGAAACTATCTAGGAGTCCTAGTGAAGCTAAAAGTATACATCAACTAAAGGACTCCAGGAAGTGTTGGCTTAAATAGTAGTGATGTCGTTCAAAGTAGTCACTCATGCACTAATAAGATAATTAACAATCAACAAAGCAGTTCACTTACTTGAAGAAGAACCTGGTTTCTTACTTAGCAAGTCTTAGACTGTTTGTAGTAGGAAGGTTCTTTGTGTTGTATTGAGTCATTGTTCTAGTCTCAGTGATCTATAAACTGAGTTAGGAGTTGTGTCTTCAAGTTAGGGAACACGAAGACTTGGGAACACTTATCTTGGGAAGATTTGTGTTTTTTTAGTTATAGGAGTTAGAAGTTTTAATTCCTAATTTACAAGAAGTCTTGTAATTTTGTTGATTGTTGAGGATCAAGAGTTATAGTGAAGTTGGGGTTAAATCCTGTAGAGGTATATGTCGTAGTTTTTTACACCTTTCTTGAGTCGGGTGTTTTCCACAACACTGTGTTCAGTTTTTACTTCTGTGAACCACGTTTACTTGTTCCACAGATAGGCAATCAGTAGAGTTTAATATTAAAAGTAGTAGGGCTCATACTCTAACAAGTGGTATCAGAGCGGGGTTGTCTTAAATAAGGCTAGCACCTAAGAAAAGATCAACATGATGAATTCCGCACCTTCTATTGGTCACAGTGAAGGTCAGTCAACTATTAGACCCCCATTTTTTGATGACTCACTTTATCTGGTGGAAAGCAAGGATGGAGATGTTCATCCAATGTGAAGACTATGAATTATGGGACAGGATTACGGATGGTCTCACTATTCCAATGAAGTTGGTTGATGGCGAACAAGTCAAGAAAGTAAGGAGTGAATTTACTCCTGATGACTTGTTGGCTTTGAAGAAAAATGCAAAGGCTAAGAACATCTTGGTTTGTGGATTAGGACTAGCTAAATACAACAGGGTATCAACCTACTGCTAAGCAAATTTGGGATGCACTGATAAATGCTCATGAAGGTACCTCTCAAGTAAGAAAATTCAGGATCTCTCTCTTTTTTACCGAGTATGAGGCATTTAAAATGAAGGAAAATGAAACCCTGCATGAGATGATGACAGGGCTTACTACCTTAACAAATGAGCTGACTTCCTTAGGAAAAGTCATCTCTGAGGAGGAACAAGTTGAAAAGGTACTGAGGGTATTACCTAAATCAAAATGGAATGTTAAGGTAACTGCAGTCAGGGAGGCAGATCTTGCAGGTATGACCCTGGATGAACTAGTAGGGAACTTAAGGACTTATGAAATGGAAGTAGATGGAATCAAAGAACAAGCAGCTTCTGAGAAAATGTTGGCATTGAAAGCCTCTGATAGTGATGAGGAATTTGAACTTGATAAGGAGCAAGTTTCCTTCATAACTAAAAATTTCAGCAAATTCTTTAAGAAGAAGAAGGGAACAGGTACTAAGAAACATTCCAATGACAATCCAAATGGCTGCTACAAGTGTGGCAAAACTGATCATCAGATCAGAGACTGTCCAGTCTGGGAAATAGAGTGGAAGAAGGAAAGGGCTGAAAAGGAACTGAAGACAAAAAAGAAGGAGGAACATGCAATATAGCAGCCTAGGGATCTGATTCAGATAAAGATTAAGTTGATGAAACTGCATTCATGGCTCTTGGAGATTCAGACTTATAGGAAGAAGATGATGGTTCTGAGGTAAGTATACTTGAACTCAAAGAAAAACTACAATTGTTTTCAAAACCGAAACTTGTTTCCTTGATGAGTGCATTGATTGATGATTTCCAAGAGTTAACCTCTAATAGGGATGAATTGTTCAACAGTCTTGCAAGCCTCAAATCTGATCTCATTGATTTAAAGGCTTGCACAGGTATAGTTGACAAGGAAAATTGCACTCTCAAGAAGCAGGAGAACTTGAGATTTCAAACAATGATCTTAAGTCTGAAATTCTCAAATTAACTCTCACTGAAAATGGGAAAAAGGCCATGAGTAAAAAACAAGAAAATGCTGAACTTGAGCTAGTTAAATATAAACAAGAATGCCATGATTTAACTAAAAAAATGAATAAGCTGAGTCAAGAAGTTTCTAAACTAAAACTTGATCTTGAAAGGGCAAATAGGTGGACAAACTCCTCAAGAATTGTTCACAAATTGTGTGAAAGAAATTATAATGAAAAGGCAGGTTTGGGATTCCACAAAGGTGTTGATGATCCAAAAGATTTATGCTACATCCGTGGCAACCTTGGACATCCTACTACTGAATGTCCTGTGGCTGCTAGAAGCAGATCAAACAATCAAAACTTGGCTAACAGATCCAAAAAGAAAAAGACTAGTTCTAGTTAGAGAAACAGGTTGCACTACATGTTGCCTACATGGACTAGAAGAAACTTGATTCATCCTTTCACTCATAAAACAGGACCCAAGCTTGTCTGGGTTCCTAAGTCTAACCATTGATTTCTTTTACAGGAGAAGGTGAAAGGAAGCAAAAAGACTGATACTTAGACAGTGCTTGCTCAAGGCATATGACTGGTGATAAGAAAAAGTTTCTTTCACTCTTCAAAATAGATGGAGGAGTTTCTTTTGGTGATGGAAAAAAGGGAATCATTACTGGAGTTAGAAAAATTGGCTCATCTGAGTCAAAAGCATTGGAGGATGTCTATCTTGTAGAAGGATTAAAGCATAACCTGCTGAGCATATCACAACTGTGTGACAAAGGTAATAAAGTTGTTTTTACAGCTGCAGGAGTCAAAGTCAAAAGGATGGACACCAAAGAGATTATGCTCACTGCAAGAAGATACAGAAATGTATACAAAGTTGACATCATGGCACTACCATGACCTGAGTTGACTTGTTTAAGTGCTATAGAAAATGATCCCCTCCTTTGGCACAGGAGACTTGGTCATGCAAGTCTGAAACAACTAAACATACTTTCCTTCAAAGACATGGTATTGGGATTACCCAAAACCAAGTTCAAGGAAGAAAAGTTATGTAGTGCATGTGTAAAGGGGAAATAGGTAACATCTTCTTTTAAGTCAAAGAACCATGTTAGCACTACCAAGTGCCTTGACTTGGTTCATATGGACTTGTGTGGACCCATGAGACTTCAAAACTGAGGTGGAAAAAGGTATGTTTTTGTGATTGTTGATGATTATTTCAGGTTCACCTGGACTTTGTTTCTAGCCTCTAAAGAAGATGCCTTTGATGTCTTTGAAATTTTCATTAAGAAAATTAAAAAGAAACTAGGCACTTCATTAGTTTCCATGAGGTCTGACCATGGTACAGAATTTGAGAATGTAAAGTTCTTGGAATTCTGTTCAGCAAATGGTATAGATCATAACTTCTTAACTCCTAGAACACCACAACAAAATGGAGTGGTGGAGAGAAAAAATAGAACCTTGGAAGATATGGCTAGAACAATGATGCTTGCAACAAATGTTGCAAAAAACTTGTAGGATGAGGCAATAAGTACTGCAGCATATATCATAAATAGATGCATGATTTGACCTATGTTAGAGAAGACTCCCTCTGATTACTAAAAGGAAGAAAGCCCAACATTTCTCACTTTAGAACCTTTGGTTGTAAATGTTTCATACATAATAATGGAAAGGATAATCTGGGAAAATTTGATGCTAAAAGTGATGAGGGAATCTTCTTAGGTTATTCACTTCATAGTAAGGCTTATAGGGATTTAAACAACAGAACTAATTGTGTGGAAATGAATTCTGTGTTAAGACTAACCTGCAGGAAGAAAGTGACTCTGAGGAACAGGTTACACAACCTGGTTCATCTACTGGAGCTACCAAACATGGAGGCACTTTAACAGGGGGAACTGAGCCACTAACTACCCCTGCTCAGAACATCAACAGTGATCCTAGTAGCTCTCTAGGCTTGATCCCAACAAGATACAAGTATCAAGGATCACATCCTATTGAGAATGTTCTTACTAATCTCATATATGGGATCACCACAAGGTCTGGATTGAGGAGTATGTGTGCCTTTAAGGCATTCTTGTCAGAGATTAAGCCAAAGAAGGTAACTGAAGCATTGCTTGATGCTGATTGGATCATAGCCATGTAGGAAGAGTTGAATCAGTTTGAGCGAAGCAAAGTATGACACTTAGTTCCTCTCCCAACAGATAGATCAGTAATTGGGACTAAGTGGGTGTACAGGAATAAAATGGATGAGCATGGAACAGTTACAAGAAACAAGGCAAGATTGGTGGTTCAAGGATACAACCAAGAAGAAGGAATTGACTTTGATGAGACTTTTGCTCCTGTGGCAAGACTTGAAGCTATAAGAATACTTGTTGCCTTTGCAGCTTATATGGAGTTTATTCTCTATCAGATGGATGTGAAGAGTGCATTCCTGAATGGCATCCTTAAGGAGGAGGTGTATGTTAAGCAACCTCCAGGATTTGAGAGCAATGAATTTCCTGATCATGCGTACAAGCTGGATAAAGCCTTGTATGGGTTGAAACAAGCACCAAGGGCTTGGTATGAGAGATTATCAAAGTTTCTACTGGAGCATGGGCATACCAGAGGTAAAATTGACAATACCTTTTCTTAAAAACTAATGGAAAGGATTTGTTGGTTGTGTAGGTATATGTGGATAACATTATTTTTGGTTCAACCAACATGAATATGACTCATGAGTTTGCCAAACTCATGAGCTGTGAGTTTGAGATGAGCATGATGGGGGAGCTGAATTACTTCTTGGGTTGCAAATAAAACAAACAACATCTGGGACAATGATCCATTAACAGAAGTATGTCAAAGAACTTCTCAAGAGATTCTCCATGAAAGAGGGAAAAGAGATAGTACTCCCATTGCCACTGCCACAAAGCTTGATTTAGATGAAACAGGTCCTGATGTGGAGGAAAAAATGTATAGAGGTATGATAGGTCATTATTGTACCTCACAGCAAGCAGGCCTGACTTTGACTTTGTATTTAGTGTAGGGCTATATGCTAGGTTTCAAGCAAAGCCTAAAGAATCACATCTAAAATCAGTGAAAAGGATCTTCAGATACTTGAAGGGAACCGTTGATCTTGGCTTATGGTATCCCAAAAGTAGTAACTTTAATCTGGTAGGTTACTCTGATGCTGATTATGCAGGATATTTGGTAGACAGGAAAAGCACTACAGGCATGGCTCACTTCCTTGGATCATGTTTGATTACCTAGTCCACTAAGAAGCAAAATTCAGTAGCCTTATCTACTGCCGAAGCTGAATATGTTGTTGCAGGTTCTTGTTGTGCTCAATTGCTATGGATTAAGCAACAACTTATGGATTTTGGTATAGATGTTGGTTGTGTTCCCATCTTTTGTGATAATACAAGTGCTATTAATATAGCTAACAATTCTGTTCAACACAAAAGAACCAAGCATATTGATATTAGACATCACTTTCTTAGAGATAATGTTGAAAAAGGTCATATATCAATTATGTTTTGTTCAACTGAGGAGCAAATTGCTGACATATTCACTAAGGCCTTGAATAGAGAACACTTTGAAAGGAACAAGTTAGCCTTGGGGATGATTAAAATTGTATAAATCTCCCTTAATGATTGATTAGAAAAGATTATACTTAAGTGATTGTTGATTAATTCAGTCTTACACATTTAGTTGTGTATCCTAATTCCAAGATTTTAGAGTAAATTAACTCAGCTATGTGTTGATTTTGCAGATAGGTTGAACCATCAAGACAAATTTTGTCCATTGTTTTTCCACAGTTCAGATTTGATTTTCGCTTGTTCATGATAGCATAAGAGAGAAACAAGTTGTTCACTTGGTCCCTTCCGTTACACTTAAACCACCAAAAATCCAAAAGCCATCTCCTTCAAAAAGTTGCCAGTCCTTTCCCATTAGTGCAGACCCCTTCATCATTACGTTTCTATCAAATCCATTCCTTACACGGTTCATCTTCCCTCAATCCCTCTTAAATACGCATCCTTTTTCTCCCCTCTTTCTCATTCCTTCTAAACCTTCTCTACGACAAATCACTAACTTTCTGTTTCCCTAGCCATGGATTCCTTGTCATTTTCTTTATCCTTCTCACCTGACTCTACCACAAACCCTTTTACCCAATTTTCTTCCGCTGCCTCATCCCAGCCCAATCCTTCACTTCCTCCACCAACCCCACTTTAAATTGTTAACCCTGATGATGAACCCATTGCAAATCTCATCCCTTGGAGGTCAAGATCTGCTCTAAAACGAAAACCTTCTTCTGTTGTCACTGATGTAGATGAAGCTGCTTCAGTTAAGCCTTCTGTAGTGACTTCTCCTCGAATTCCACTTACTCGAGGAAAGAAACAACGGCACGATGCTTCTTTAAAAGAAGCACTTCGTGCAAATAAAAAAAAACGGGTTGCTCCTTATGTTTCTCCACCTCCCAGTGCTCCCTCTCCTGATATTCTTTTTCGTTCCAAAAGAAAACTGAAGCACATCATTGCCAAAACCTCAAAATCCTTTTTCACTCCTACCTCTACATCCCAACCCACTTCCAAAGCTTCCTTGTCCTCAAAATCTACTGAGAGAGCTTCTATTGAGAAAGCCTCCACTGTCAAAGCCTCCCCTTCTACCAAAGGTTCTTCGAAATCCTCTTCCCGTCTGAAGAAACAAGTAACCAAACCTGTTCCTTTTGATTCATCTGATTCGGATTCTGATTTTCTTCCTGATACTCCTCCTGCTCCCTCTACTCACCCTGATCCAGATCTTGACTATAATATTGCTTTTGATAAGAATAGGAATAGATTGCCTGATTATTCATCTCCAATCAATTTTTGAGTTGTTTTTTTTCAGTTGGGGTCGCCGGTCTATTCTGACTCCGACCACTTGCTCCTTTCCAGATTCCGACAATTATTTTGAGATTCTGACCGCCAGAACCCTAATTTCGGCGACATCAATTTTTTTTTCGAGGACTTTTTTTTTTTCAGAAATTCAGATTTGGTTCTTGGAATTTTCAAGTCAAATTCCCAAGATATCTTTTGGGCATGGGTTTTTTTTTTGGCTCCAAAAATATTGAAAGTGGAAGTTCAAGTCCTATGATTAAATCTGAGCCCTTAATGAGAAGATCAGAAAATCAAACGTCACAGTCCATGAAGAATCGACGAAGAGAATGTCGATTTAGAAGATCTCGTCCTATGTGTAGTTATTGTAAAAGGCTTGGACATACTCGTGGCGTATGTTATTCTAGACCTAAGTGTAGTTATTGTAATAGGCTTGGACATACTCGTGGAATATGCTATTCTTTGCATGGTCGACCAACTAAAAATGCTCATATTACTTAGTCTAACACTGCAGGTGTTAACGGGTGTATTTATCTGACAAGGAATATAATGAGTATCTTCAGTATCAAGCAAGTAAGAATATATTTCTACCAATAGCCTCAACTGCACAAGCTCTTACCTTTGGATCATGGGTTGTGAACTCAGGTGCTTCTGATCATATTTCTGGTGATAAATCACTTTTGTCTGATATTGTTTATTCGCAATCTCTTGCAGCTATTACTTTAGCTAATGGAATTCGAACAGAGCCAAAAGGAGTTGGACAAGCCAAACCCCTATCTTCTGTCACTCTAGACTCTGTTCTTCATGTCCGTGGTTGTCGTTTTAATCTTGTATCTGTTAGTCGTTTGACACGTGCCCTTGATTGTAGTATAATTTTTTTGATGATTCTTTTCTAATGCAGGATTGCAAAATGGGACAGACAATTGGCATAGGACATGAATTACAAGGCCTTTACCATCTTACCGCTTCAAATTCCTTCACAGCATGCTCCGCTACAGATCCTCCCAACCTTATTCACAAACGTTTGGGACATCCTAGTCTATCCAAGCTACAAAAGATGGTGTCTAGTTTGTGTAGTCTATCCATATTAGATTGTGAGTTGTGTCAACTTGGGAAACACACCCGTGCTACATTTTTACGTAGTATTGAAAGTCGCTCAGAGTCTATTTTCTCATTAGTTCATTCCGATATTTGGGGTCCTAGTAGAGTCAGTTCACCGTTAGGATTTCGTTACTTTGTTACTTTCATTGATGATTTTTCAAGATGTACTTGGGTTTACTTAATGAAAGATCGTTTCGAGTTATTCTCTATATTCAAAAGTTTTTGTGTTGAAATACAAAATCAATTTGGTGTTTCTATTCGTGCTTTTCGTAGTGATAATGCCTTAGAATACTTTTCTTTCCATTTTCAGGAGTTTATGACTCATCAAGGAATCATTCACCAAACATCATGTCCATACACCCCTCAGCAGAACGGTATAGCAGAAAAAAAAATAGGCATCTTATTGAGACTGCTTGCACTCATTGAATCCCATGTTCCACTGCGTTTTTGGGGCAATGCGGTCCTCGCATCTTGCTATCTCATTAACAGAATGCTATCATCTTTGATCCAGAATAAGGTTCCCCATTCCATACTATTTCCTCTGTCACATCTCTACTCTATCCCCCTCGTGTTTTTGGGAGTACATGTTTTGTTCATAACTTAGCCTCAGGAAAAGATAAATTAGCCCCTCGTGCTCTCAAATGTGTCTTCCTTGGTTACTTTTGAGTTCAAAAAGGGTATCGATACTATTCACCTGATCTGGGTCGCTACCTTATGTCCGCTGATGTCACATTCTTTGAATTTCAACCTTACTATACATCTTTTGATTATCTTAATATCTCTGAGGTTTTACCCATACCTCCAGTCTTACCCAAACTAATCTTTGAGGAATCTACGGTTACTTCTCCATCTCCAGCCACAGTGCCACCACTTTTGACTTATCACCGGCGCCCACGTCTAGTATCAGTCCCAGATGATTCATGTCCTGCGCCTGACGCTTCCCCTACTGCGGACCTCCCTCTTTCTAGTCAATCAGTTGCACTTCAAAAAGGTATAGGATCCACTCGTAATGCTAACCCACATTATACTTTCTTGAGTTATCATCGTTTGTCATCACGCCATTATGCTTTTGTATCATCTTTGTCCTTTATTTCCATTCCTAAGACCACAGGTGAAGCACTTTCCCTTTCAGGATAGAAACAGGCTATGATTGATGAAATGTCTGCTTTACATACGAGTGGTACTTGGGAGCTTGTTTCCCTTCATGCAGGTAAATCTACTGTTGGTTGTAATTAGGTTTATACAGTCAAAGTTGGTCCAGATGATCAGGTTGATCGGCTGAAGGCTCGCCTTGTTGCCAAAGAATATACACAGATATTTAGGCTTGATTATAGTGACACGTTCTCTCTCGTGGCTAAAATAGCATCAGTTCGTCTTTTTCTCTCTATGACTGCCGTTCGTCATTGGCCTCTTTATCAGTTGGACATTAAGAATGCTTTTTTGCATGGTAATCTTAAGGAAGAAGTTTATATGGAGCAACCACTTGGTTTTGTTGCTCAGGGGGAGTCTAGTAGCCTTGTATATCGACTGCGCAAGTCATTCTATGGTTTGAAACAATCCCCTCGAGCCTGGTTCGGAAAGTTTAGCGTAGTTATTCAGGAATTTGGCATGATTCGTAGTGGAGCTGATCATTCAGTGTTTTATCACCATTCTGAACCAAATCTGTATATTTATTTGGTGGTTTATGTTGACGATATTGTTATTACCGGCAAGGATCAAAATGGTATCACTAACTTGAAGCAACATCTCTTTCAGCATTTTCAGACTACAGACCTTAGCAGATTGAAATACTTTCTAGGGATTGAGGTTGCTCAGTCCAGCTCAGGTATTGTTATTTCTCAACGCAAGTATGCTTTAGACATTCTTAAGGAAACAAGAATGATGGGATGTCGACCCATTGACACTCCTATGGATTCAAATGCTAAACTTCTGCCAGGACAAGGGGAGCCACTCCGTGATCCTGGAAGGTATAGGTGGTTGGTTGGAAAGTTGAATTATCTCACAGTGACTAGACCTGACATCTCTTTTCTTGTAAGTGTTGTAAGTCAGTTTATGACTTTCCCTGTGATGGTCATTGGGATGCAGTTGTTCGGATTTTGCGATATATAAAGTCATCTCCAGGTAAAGGTCTACTCTTCGAGGGTCGAGGTTTTGAGCATATCATTGGATATACAGATGCTGATTGGGCAGGATCACCCTCTGATAGACGTTCTACATCTGGATATTGTGTTTTAGTAGGAGGTAATTTGGTATCCTGGAAGAGTAAGAAACAGAGTGTGGTTGCTCGATCTAGTGCTGAAGCAGAGTATCGAGCAATGGCTGCAGCAATTTATGAGCTGGTTTGGATCAAGCAATTGCTGAGAGAATTAAAATTCGGAGAAATTGGTAAGATGGAACTTGTATGTGATAATCAGGCAGCCCTTCATATTGCATCTAATCCAGTGTTCTATGAGAGGACCAAGCACATAGAGATTGATTGTCACTTTGTCAGAGAAAAGATATTCTCGAGAGATATTGTTACAAAATTTGTGAAGTCAAGTGATCAACTTGCAGATATCTTCATCAAGTCACTCACCAGTCCTCGTATTAATTACATTTGTGACAAGCTTGGTACATATGACCTGTATGCACCAGCTTGAGGGGAGTGTTAGAATAAGAATAGGAATAGCATATTGAATTCTACTTGGAGAAGGATTGTAATGTAGTGTCCTATTAGGAATAGGATTGGAATATAATGTCTATAAATAGGGTCTCAATGTAATAATTTAGAGACAACAATTCAATAATATTTTTTCTTCTAGTGGAGTGTAACGGTGAGATTGACGAGGATGTCTCGCACCGTATCGGGGCGGGATGGATGAAGTGGAAACTTGCATCGGGGGTGCTGTGTGATAAGAAGGTGCCGCCCAAGCTTAAAGGTAAATTCTATAGGGTGGTAGTCCGTCCGGCCTTGCTGTATGGAGCGGAGTGTTGGCCAGTTAAGAACTCCCACACCCAAAGAATGAAGGTGGCAGAAATGCGGATGTTGCGCTGGATGTGTGGACTGACCCGAAGGGATAGAGCTCGGAATGAGACTATCCGGGAGAAGGTTGGGGTGACTTCAGTGGAGTGTAAGATGCGGGAAGCACGATTGAGATGGTTCGGACACGTGAAGAGGAGGGGCATGGATGCCCCGGTCCGTAGGTGTGAGAGGCTAGCGTTGGATGGTTTTAGACGGGGTAGGGGTAGACCGAAGAAGTACTGGGGTGAGGTGATTAGGCGGGACATGGAACAGTTACAGCTTACCGAGGACATGACCCTAGATAGGAAGGTCTGGAAGACGCGAATTACGGCAGAGGATTAGGGCCTGTTCGGGTCGCTAATGTAGGGAGGTAATTGGTGGGGGTGTATTCCTGGTATGATTCCGTATTCAATGTTCTGTTCCGTGTTCCGTGTTCTATGTTTGTTACGAATCTGTGTGCTTTCCTCTGCTTTATATTCCTGCATTCCTGCTTTACTCTGTTTTATATTCCTTATGGCTGCAGTATCTATGTTATGTCATCTGCTTCTGTGCTGTACTATGTGTTTGTTTGATATCTCGTAACTTGAGCCGGGGGTCTTTCGGAAACAGCCTTTCTACTTCATCAGATGTAGAGGTATGGACTGCGTACATCTTACCCCCCCCCAGACCCCACAAAGTGGGAATACACTGGGTTTGTTGTTGTTGTTGTATATTTCTCACAATACTCCTGCTGCCAAGGCTTTTCAGTGAGCTCATGTTCTCCACTTTCAAAAACGTAAGTTGGCTAGGGGTAGAGTTGTCACTGGTTTTGGGGGACCTGATATGGATGTGTTGCTCACCAAGCTGAGAGCTCAGGGGTGGTCACACTTGTTTCTTCAAGGTGATTATCAAAGGAAGTTTGGGAAAGATGAAGTGTATGAATTTTATATAAATGAAGTTGCTATCGGAGTACTGTTCTCCACCACTGTTCATGGTAAAACCATTTATCTTTTACCTTGCTGATCTGAGTCGAATTTTACATGTTCCTACTGGGGGTTGGGGTCATTATGTAAAAGATGCTTGGCCTCCTCTTGATAACCTCCCTTCATAACCTCCCTTCAGTTCTTGATATTTCTAGAAAAGTCTCTGGAAATCCTCTTCTTTTAACTTATAGAAGGATCCTCAAGAATGAGATATCTCATCTCCACTAGTTCTATTTTGATGTGGTTCACAAGATGATCTTTCCTAGACAGGAAAGGAGAACAGTAGCCAATTTTCTTGATCTCACCCTGATGGAATTGCTAGACTCTCAGACTCCAATTGATCTTCCTAGACTCATCATCAAGTAAGCCTGGCAACGAACCGGAACGGTACCGTCGGAATGGATTTATCGAAATCGATACCGGACAAATATTTCGGTACATTTTGCCGGAACCGGTACTACCGGAACCAGTACCACCGGGAAAAAAGTCCTTCCACCCCGGTCTGGTTGTCACCGGTGCGGTACCGGGTCGGACCGGTACGAAAACTGGTATTCCGACGTTTTTGTTTTTTTTTTTTTTTTTTTTTTTTTTTTTAAAAACAGCTTAAGGACATTGTCTCTTTTGAGGATTTTCCTTTAATGTAATGTAACGTTATTTTAATAATTTTAGCTTTAACTTTAACTTTAATTTTAACTTTAATAATTTAACTCATTACAATAACTTTTAACTTTAAATTTAATAATTTAACTCATAACATTAGCTTTAACTTTAACTTTAAATTAAAATTTTTTTTCCATAACTTTAAAATTATAAATGTAAACTATAATTGCATCAAACAAAACAAATTTTAAAATAAAATTAAGGCGAATAGCCTTTATATTTATTCAAATTTAGTACGTTGTACATTTATTACAAATATTAAAAGAGAATCTAATCTACGCAGCCACCTTCTAGGAAGGATTCTGTTTGAATTAGATCTCTACTTGTGGAATTTTATTAATATCTAAAACGTCCATAATATTCTAGACGTACGTTATCCATTTTTATATTTTTCGGAATTGGTCTTTTTTTCCTTGTTGAAGGGGAGCCTTGGAGTAATTGGTAAAGTTGCTACCATGTGACCAGGAGGTCAAGGGTTCAAGCCTTGGAAATAGCCTCTGGCAGAAATGCAAGGTAAGGCTGCGTACGATACACCCTTGTGGTGGGGCCCTTCCCCGGACACTGCGCATAGCGGCAGCTTTAGTGCATCGGGCTGGTCCTTTTTTTTGGGTCTTTTTCCTTGTTGTTCCATTGCTTCCATTCCATCATCACTATTTTCCTCAAATATTTCATCTATTTCGTCTTCAATTTGGGGTGGTAATTTTGGAAGCCCCAAATTTCTTCGTTCGGCATTGATCCAATCTCTAAATAATACCGAAATCTCCAAACTATCTTTTGCCAATGAATATCGATGATCTCCAATCATAAATCTTCCTGCGCTAAAAGCTTGCTCCGAAGCAACTGAAGAAGCTTGACTTGCTAGCAAATCTCGAACCACCCTTGAAAGTTTTGGAAATTGTCTGATACGGGTCTTCCACCATACTAAAAGTTGTGGTTGTCCATTTGCATCTCAAATACATTCCTGATCCTGAGAAATATACGAATCAAAATCATTACTACTACAAAATTGAAGACCAAGTTCTTCACCCATTTCGTCATCTAAATCATCATATCTATGTCTAGAAGTAGGAGGTTCGACCGATGCAATATTTTGTTCCATAACTTGATACATGTTATATAAACTCCCGGCTTTAGGTACTATGCACAACAAGTTTCAACTGATGGCTTTTCATGAGGTTCAATTTCTAAATTGGCATAAATTTTTTGAACCATCATTATTACATCGTGTTCTTTGTAAAATGGGTTAAATAAAGTAGCTGTCAAATAAATCTGTGGAATAGGAAAAAATATATTTTAAATTTTCCAACCATAGCTTCAATTACCTCCTTTTAAGGACAAATTTTTTTATATTTAGCAAGTACTTTAGAAATAGCAGTAATATTTACTAAAACAGAAGAAATAGTTGGAGTATATTGTGCAGATACTGTGTTTGTAGCTTGATAAAAAGTTTTCAAAAATTTATAAAGTTCTTCTACTTCAATCCAATCATTAGAACCTAGCCTTAAATCATTATTCGAATTAATCGAATTATAAACTAATTGTATAGGTTCACGATATACTGAAGCAACTTCAAGCATTTGATACAAAAAATTCCATCTAGTAGGAACTTCTCTTGGAACTTTTCTATATGGAAGATCACATTTTGTACACTGATATTTAAAATCATCTATTATAGCCTTTTTTTTATTTTTAAAAATAAAACTACAAGCAATTCGAACCTTATAACAACCATCTCCAAACAACATAACACCATCATGTACTATCAAATTTAAAATATGTGCAGCACATCTAACATGAAAATAATCATCATCCATAGGAAATAGTCTAGCACTTAAAAAATCAATGGCTTTCAAATTATTAGAAGCATTATCTAACGTACATGTCATAGTTTTATCAATAAGTTTAAAATATTTTAAGCAATCCGTTATTGTAGTAGATATAAATTGATCGGTTTTAGTCTCGTCAACATATTTGTAAGCAATAATTCTTTTTTGCATGTTCCAATGGTGATCAATCCAATGAATCGTGACAGTAAAATAATCATACCGACAACACTACCACCCATATCAGAAGTAATAGATACTCTACCATCAAATTTACTAAATAAGCAACGAAGAAAATGACAATGTTCAGCTTTAAATTTAAAAATATCATTTTTAATTGTATTTCGTGAAAAACCTATGAAAGAAGGATTATATACTCGTTGAATATAATGAATAAAATCGGGTTGCGAAGGAAAACTAAAAGACAAACCCATAACAACAACTATTTTCGCTAGTTCTTCTCTATCTACATCTTCATTATATGTCAAAGAGAACTTGAGCCAGATTGGTTAAACCTATCTAAACGCGTTTGAACCATATTACCTCCTACAGATTCTTCCGTCAATGGTGTACCACCTTTGTTTGCTTTAGCCTCATTTTCTAGATGAATAAATTCTTTATTACATTTCCTCAAATGCGTAGTAAACAGCCCTGTCCCACCATTTCCTCCCTGGTCAAATGTTTCATAACTCTCTGACATTTGTTGCAAGTAGCAGTATTATTTACCTTATCGTGACTCATAAATTGCCAAACTAAAGACCTTTTAGGACGTTCAGTACCTTTGGCCCTACTAAATTCCGGTAAAGAGGAAGTACATCATCGTCTTTTGGTAATTCCGTAATCGGACTAGTATGGTTAGGGGTTTCACCTAACTCTTGTTTTTCTATATCTTCTTCCGGTAAGTCTTCCTCAAAATTACCATACCGCCTACTTAGTGTCTCATGGTCTAATTCCATACCTGCACCAACATCGAAACCATTAGGTTGTGATAAAGAAGTTTCACTAAGTCTAGGCGGTAATGAACTAGTAGCAGCACTATTTTTTTTATTTCTACGAAAAATCTTACCAAATATTGGTCTTTTACCACTACTCTTATTGGTATCCATAATTAAATTTAAATATAATTAAAATGTTAAAACAAGCAATATAAATATTATAAATGAAAAAATTAATGTAAGTAAACAAATATAGATACTAAAAATAAAAATATAGAGATTAAAGTTGGAACGAATATACCGAACGTCTGCGTAAAAGCAAACGTATACCAGATGGCGGAATTGAAAGATGATAATTGAAGCTTGTAATATCTTTAAAAAAAATCTCCAACTCCAATTAATACAATAACTATAAATATTGAGAGTATGAGAATATTAAGATTTAAGAGAGAGTATGAGAAATTGAGAAATTTGTGAGGAAAAAAATAGATACAAAGGGGTATTTATAGTAGAAATTTAAAGGGGTAGTGGGGTAATTGGGAGGGGGAGGCACAAAATAGCCGTTGCCCCCTCCAATAGCTATAATCAAACGGGCCACCAACAGCTACATACCAAAAAATATATAAAAAAAAAAGTTACACTGTACCGGTTAGCGTCGGACCAGAACCAGTCAACAGGCACCGAAACCGGTCAACCGGAACCGGAACTACCGAAAAAAAATCATGCTCCGCATTGGTACCGGATTCCGGGTCGTTGGGTACCGGTACCAACCGGTACCGTTGCGTTACCGGACTGAAACGTCACCGGAATCAGATTAACTTTGGTCCGTTGCCAGGCTTATCATCAAGCACATGCAAAGGGTCTTAATCCAAGATGCAAATGGCCATGCTTTGCCCTGTGAGTTCTGGCTTGCCCCTGTTTTTGAGGACTTTCATGTTCCTGTCAAAGTGTGGTCACTGCAGACCACAAAGGATGTTATTGGCTCTGTGAACCATGCTATGTTACCTGCTGCTATGGGGAGTGCTGATAACCCTATGCAAAGGTTGAGGAATGCTCTTGCTGCCAAGTAGAGTGGGGTGGAAGTGGCACAAGCTGCATTGGAAGCTGCCCAGGCTGCTAATGAGGAGGAGAAACAGGTCCTTCAAGCTCAACTTGCCTCTCTCACAGCCACCTTGGAAAAGAAAAGAGCTGATAATGCTGATATCATTAGGAAGCGGACCTCCCTTCTTCCTTCTTCCTCATCCACTTAAGCCCCTCTTAGTGTCTTAGGCATCTTTCCTTATTGCTTTTGGTCCAAGCTGTTTCTCTCTTATTGCTTTTAATGGGCTGTGATCATTGTATTCTGATCTATCAATGAAATGATTTTTTTTTGCTTTATTTGGTTCACTTATATGTTATTAATGCATTGCTTGTTTTTTTTTGCTCTAAAGTCTTCATTGTTTTAGTGATAGCCCCAGTGGCCATGAATTATTAAACTCTTTTCACTTATTGGTCCAGCTTTTCGATGATGTCACAAGGGGGAAGAATAGATTAGACAGTGCTTATAACCCAATTGATTAACCTGTGTTTCATTCTAATTCTTTTACTTAACTTCCTTAGTGAGCATGTCAGGTTTTTGTGGTGTTGTGCTGCTATGTTTGTCATCATCGAAAAGGGGAATTTGTTAGGGCATGTAGAGTTTTAATGATAGATATATGAATGAAACATGTCATAAAAGTTGGTACATCCAAGTGAACTAAGCTAAGTTGCAGACAAGTTATTGATAAGATGACTCTGCGTACAAATAGAAGTGGATAACACTTATCACATCAGAAGTTGAGTTGAACAAGAAGTTTATCACATCAGAAGTGGAGTGAAACGAGAAGACTTGCAGAAGTTGAGTTGAACAAGAAGTCTTGCAGAGATAAAAAGAAGAGTCCTATTCAAAGAAGAAGAAAAAGAGATGGTAGCAAAGGAGGAGGGAAGCTACCTAAGAGTCCTAGTGAAGATAAAAGTATACATCAACTAAAGGACTCCAAGAATTGTTGGCTTAAATAGTAGTGATGTCGTTCAAAGCAGTCACTCATGCACTCATAAGATAATCAACAATCAGCAAAGCAGTTCACTTACTTGAAGAATAACCTGGTTCCTTACGTAGCAAGTCTTAGATTGTTTGTAGTAGGAAGGTTCTTTGAGTTGTATTGAGTCATTGTTCTAGTCTCAGTGATCTATAAACTGAGTTAGGAGTTGTGTCTTCAAGTTAGGGAACTCAAAGACTTGGGAACACTTCTCTTGGGAAGATTTGTGTTTTTGTAGTTATAGGAGTTAGAAGTTTTAATTCCTAATTTACAAGAAGTTTTGTAATTTTGTTGAGGCTCAAGAGTTATAGTGAAGTTGGGGTTAAATCCTGTGGCGGTACAGGTCATGGTTTTTACACCTTTCTTGAGCTAGGTGTTTTCTACGTAAAAACACTGTGTTCAGTTTTTACTTCTGTGAACCATGTTTACTTATTTGTTCCATAGATAGGCAATCAGTAGAGTTTAATAGTAAAAGTAGTAGGGCTCTTACTCTAACAAAGTTCAATAAACAATCCAAAGAAAAAAAATTAAAGTTTGCTCAGCACATTCTTGATGAGAACCAGAGTTCTTTTATCCTGATTTCCATTGTTTGTGTAACAAAGCCATCATTTGTACTGATGCAGTAATTTCCATCTATAAAATTAACATATATATTTTGTTATTTCAGGTCACAAAAGATGTCTCTCTTCTTTCCAGGTGGATGGCTATTGATCTTTATGTACGCGAAGTAGATAGCCTTAGATTTGAACTTTCCATGAATCAATGCAGTGAAAGATTTGCAAGATTGGCACATGAAATCTTAGAAAAGGGTTTGTTATTGTTGAAAGTTACTTTAAGAAAGCAACTATTTTTTCTGTTTTCTCCGGCAATTTTTTTTAAGTACAATCCTTGTTAAATTAGGAATCCTATATTTGGTAGGAAACTAATTAGTTATTTTAATTTTGGTAGAAGTAGGTTATTTCTTTGTCCTATTTTTAGTTGTAATAGCAACAATTTAAGTTGCTAATTTTATGATCAATAAAAATAAACTTTACAAGAGAAAATCAGCCGGCTCTGCATATTCTCTCTGGCAATTTTTTTTAAGTACAATCCTAGTTAAATTAGGAGTCTTATCTTTGGTAGGAAGCTAATTAGTTATTTTAATTTTGGTAGAAGTAGTTTATTTCTTTGTCCTATTTTTAGTTGTAATAGCAACTATTTAAGTTGCTAATTTTATGATCAATAAAAATAAGCTTTACAAGAGAAAATCAACCGGCTCTGCGTATTCTCTTTAAACTTCATCTCTGTTTCTGCGGCCAGCCTTTAAATTGAATTCCTGCGTTGTTTCCCTTTAACGGTTTTAAACCAACAATTGGTATCAGAGCTTGAATCTTAAGGGACCTGTGAGTGTTTGCATCAATCTGATCCAGTGGATACCATGAACGGAGAAGCAAATTTTTCCTCAATGGCACCACCAACTTTCGATGGAGAAAGTTATCAAATCTTGGAATGAGGGTATATCTGCAAGCTTTGGATCTCTGGGAAGCTGTTGAAGATGAATAAGAGATAGCTCTATTGCCGGACAATCCCACGGTGGCGCAGATTAAAACTCACAAGAAGAGGAAAACCAGAAAATCAAAGGCATTGGCATGCTTATTTATTGCAGTTTCATTTAATATTTTCACTCGTATCATGTCTCTGGAATCAACGAAACAGGTATGGGATTATCTCAAGACTGAGTATGAAGGAGATAAAAGGATTCGAGGGATGCAAGTGTTGAATCTGGTACGTGAGTTTGAGCTGCAAAGGATGAAAGAAAGCGAAACCATAAAGGAGTACTCTGATAGACTCCTTAATTTAGCAAATCGCATCAGATTATTGGGTTCCGCTTTCAATGATTCAAGGATCGTTGAGAAAATCCTAGTAACGGCACCTGAAAGATTTGAAGCTACCATAACAACCTTAGAAAATACTAAGGACTTGTCCAAGATAACACTTGCAGAGCTCTTAAGTGCTTTTCAAGCGCAAGAGCAACGGCGTGGGAGGATCTGTCGAAGGTGCCTTACCAGCCAAGCATCACGATGATAGACGTCCTAAGAAAAAGGAGAATAATAAGCACCAACCAACTGATGGAGAAGGTGCAACGCATAGCAACAAAAACAAAACAGGTGGTTTCAAAAGAAACTACCCTCCTTGTAACCATTGCGGCAAGCTCGGACATGCACCTTTTAAGCGTTGGGAAAGGCCTGATGCCTAGTGCACTAAGTGCAATCAGCTTGGGCATGAAGCAATAATCTGCAAGAACAAAACTCAGCAACAAGGTGCAGAGGCTCGTGTTGTTGATGAACAAGAAGAAGATCAACTCTTTGTCGCATCATGTTTAACAAGCAGTGTCTCAAGCGATTCGTGGCTGATCGATAGCGGATGCACAAATCATATGACTTGCGACAAAGATCTTTTTAAAGATTTGAGCCCTACTAAAGTTACAAAAGTTAGAAGCGACCATGGTGGTTATATTCCAGCTAAAGGAATGGGAACCATTACAATTGAAACACAATCGGGCACTAAAACAATTTTTGATGTTCTTTATGTACCCGATTTGGACTAGAACTTGTTAAGTGTTGGTCAGTTATTTGAAAAAGGTTTCAAATTGTATTTCGAAGATAAACACTCCTTGATCAAGGAAGCATCTGGACAAGACCTATTTAAAGTCAAAATGAGCGGCAGAAGTTTCTCATTAAATCCATTGGAAGAACAATGTGAGTTGTCTGTGGAGCCACCTCTGCTAAAAGAATACATTCCACCTGATGATGGCTGGCTTTGTCCTGGTTGTGATTGCAAAGTTGACTGCATTGACTTGCTTAATGATCTTCAAGGAATAGACCTTTCCGTCACTGACAGCTGGGAGAAAGTATATCCCAAGGAAGCTGCTGCTACTGCATCTGAAGAGCTGGCAGAAGCCCCTCCTAAAGATGATGGGATCTTGGGGCTTTCCTCTGAAGACTCAGAAGATGATGACTATAATCCTGATGATCCAGATAAGGATGAGTCTGTTAAAACAAAAAGTTCAAGTTCTGATTTTACGTTCGACTCTGAGGATTTTAGTTTGATAGTTGATACTGAATTGAACCGGAGACTTGATGAGTGGGTTAAACTTGAATAGCTTGATCTTAATTCGGTAAAGACTGTTGTGGATGAGAAGGTTGAGGATAAGGTGACAAGTTTGAAAATGACATGCCACCAGAAACATAAAATTGATGAGATTCGTGTCGAGGGCCATGAGGAGCTTGATGCAGCCAGTTTACGAGAGCACGAAGAGTTCACAAAAGTCAAGAACATTGCTACAATAGAATTTGGAAGATATGAGATTGAAACGTGGTACTTCTCGCCATTTTCTCCAGAATACAATGACTGCTCGAAACTGTTCTTTTGCGAGTTTTGTCTCAATTTTATTAAACGCAAAGAGCAGCTTCAGAGGCACATGAGGAAATGTGATCTTAAGCATCCTCCAGGTGATGAGATCTATAGAAGTGGTACACTGTCAATGTTTGAGGTTGATGGCAAAAAGAACAAGGTTTATGGGCAAAATCTATGCTACTGGGCCAAATTGTTTCTTGATCGTAAGACTGTATTCTGTTGTTAACCTGTTCCTCTTTTATGTTCTTCGTGAATGTGACGACCGAGGTTGCCATATGGTTGGTTACTTTTCAAAGGAAAAGCATTCAGAAGAGTCTTATTACTTAGATTGCATTCTGACACTTCCACCTTATCAGAGGAAAGGCTATGGGAAATTCCTAATTGCATTCCCATATGAACTTTCAAAGAAAGAAGGTAAAGTGGGCACACCAGAAAGACTACTTTCCGACCTAGGAATGTTGCGCTATAGGGGTTACTGGACGCATGTGCTTCTGGATATATTGAAAAAGCTCAAGGGCAATATTTCTATCAAGGAACTAAGTGACATGATAGCCATCAAGGCAGAAGATATTTTGTCCACCCTTCAGGGCTTAGAGTTAATCCAATATCGAAAGGGGAAACAAGTCATCTGCGCAGACCCGAAAGTTTTGGATTGTCATCTCAAAGCTGCTGGGCGGGGTGGCCTTGAAGTTGATGTCAGCAAATCCGAGCTTCTCAGACAGAAAATTGGTGTTTGCATTTCATAAAGCAAGGAGGAGTGTTGAAAGTTGCTTTAAGAATGCAACTATTTTTTCTGTTTTCTCTAGTAATTTTTTTTTAAGTACAATCCTAGTTAAATTAGAAGTCCTATCTTTGGTGGGAAACTAATTAGTTATTTAATTTTGGTAGGAGTAGGTTATTTCTTTGTCCTATTTTTAGTTGTAATAGCAACTATTTAAGTTGCTAATTTTATGATCAATAAAAATAAGCTTTACAAGAGAAAATCAACCGACTCTGCATATTCTCTTTAATTTAAACTTCATCTCTGTTGCTGCGGCCAACCTTTAAATTGAATTCCTGCGTTGTTTCCCTTTAACGGTTTTAAACCAACAGTTATCTCAAAATTCTTTTGGAATTTGCTCAGCAGGAAATCCTCTTGCTAGGCTGATGGTAAAGTTTGGCTTTGGTTTTCATCAATATGTTTAGGTCGATGAGTGACAAATGAATCTGTAACTTTTAATCAATCAGCTATCCGAATATTATAAAACATGATTCTGATTTATCTAGAAAGTGAAGGTAACTGATGGTACTCTCATTTCTTCTTTCTTTTTTAAAGTCTAAAATAAAAATTCCAAATGTTCCCTGTTGTTCGATCTCCTTTTCTTTTATTTTTTCTTCACGAAAATTTGCTATATAATAGAAGCACTGTAATGAGAAATCCACAGCAGTAGGGGACTCTGCTTAATTTATTTAGCGCGGAAACTATTTTATTCCTATTCTTTTGATAACTGAGAAATCCCCGAGGGCCAGTGACACGTGCTTTGAAACACGGTGGATGCTATATTTTGTATTGTTCTACTCATGTTTTTAAGATGCTAATCTTACTGTAAAACTTTATGTCTCATTCAAATATTTGATTATTTGGCATGGGTGAGTCCAGAAAGTTTTCCTTGATAAGGGATGAATTATGACTCTTAAACGTAACCCTATGCCAGACATGATATGTTCTAGCTTATTTTTTAGAGCAGATGGAGGCCTTTGCAGTTATCTGTTCACCTTATATTTATGACATTCTCAGGCCGTTAGGCCATCTGGATTAAGACCTATTACTGAATTAGCTTCCAGGTATTTATGTTTTCTGATGGTCTCTCGGAATACTGTCCAGGAAATAATTCTGACAATCACCTTGATTCATGGAATCATTCCCCAAATTGGAGTCAATCAAAACATCAAGGACAACATGCTCCTCCTTTCCCTACACAGCTTCCTACCAGAGCTGATCTGCCCTCTTGCACAGGTAGTGCAGATTCATTATCCATTTCATTTATACTGACAGCTTCGACTAATATCATCTAATTCAATAATGCCTTCAAAATGCTAGAATTTCTTCATCCCAGTTCGGTTATTATCTACTGTATTCTTAAGTTAATGTACCCCCAGTCCCATTTTATGAGGTGTTGCTTGACTGTCCACAGAATTTAAGAAAGAAAGAAAGACTTTTGGACCTTGAGGTTTAATACCAGCTATAGATATGGGTGTGTCTGTAAATAATCTCATTAAAGGGTAATATGGGAAGTTTAAAGTTAACTTGTTTCTGAACATAGAAAGTTATCATTCTTCTGGGACAATTAAAAAGGGAAAGTGCATCACATTTACTACATGTTAAATATATTTTCTCTAATCTTCTCATATTTTTCTTTTGCTGTACGAAATAGGTAATTTTTTGTTGATTTCCTTGATTGTCAAATAGGGTTTGAGAAATCACAAACATATACCTATCAGGGTATTTTTCTTTCTGTGCCTTCAAGATGCTTCAATGTTTTTTGCATCAATAAATTGGAATTTTCGATATCTCTAATCTAGTAGGAGTACCAGAGAAAAAGAAGTTTCGTATCTTGTTTTATTTCAAGTTACTGATTTCTTAGGTGTTATTGCAATAAGATCCTTGAATTGTCCAATTGCTGTAAAAGAAGATGCCACAATATGCTTCTTGTTGTGATACATTATCGAAGCTCAATGCTGTAAACTGGCATTTGTTCTTTATCAAGTTTCTGAAATTCAATTTGCTGCTTATTTTATCTCTCTCCTGAGTTGTTTTTCAATATAAAAGAAATCGATGTTAACTAGTTACTGATAAACAATAAATATTACACATGATCTTTCACAGAATGCAGTGATGTTGAGTCCCACTACCCTAGACTGGCTCTTCCTGGGACAGGATTCATATCGCTCAAAAATCAGGTTAAGTTGGTTCATGATTTCATTACCATTGTAATTCTTGTCTTTCTATGTGCCTCTATCTTCACAATTAGTTTGTTCCTTATTGTTTCTTACTCCAGAAAAATACTCTGTTTCTCTTGCATTATAAATCTTTACAGGATGGTCAGACTACTTCAAAAGTGGACCCTCTTGCTGATGATTCTAGTAAAAATACTGAAAAGGCATACGGAAATGGAAATATAACACCACGTTCTGCTTCATTAAGCTCTAGTCAGCATCTCCAAAGGAAACTTTTTGCTGAGTCCCAGGTCGGAAGGGCCAGCTTCCAAAAGCTAATGGAACCAAGCTCATCACAGAGACCTGGAATTGCACCTTATAGAATTGTCCTTGGGGATGTAAAAGAAAAGGTATCCTCTTTGTTCCTACAACACTAGTCAGATATATGCTCTCTTTACAGAGACCTGGAATTGCACCTTATAGAATTGTCCTTGGGGATGTAAAAGAAAAGGTATCCTCTTTGTTCCTACAACACTAGTCAGATATATGCTCTCTTGCCTCAGACAGCAAAGCTTTTATTGGAATTTGATGCATGGAAATTTAAGAATGATAGGCATGTTTCCTTAAGTACTTTCTCCGGTACATTTGTCTGTAGTATGGTAGATAGTAGTTCTGTTCTGATGGTATGATACTGAAAAGAAGTTTCACAAGACGTCAAATCTAACAAATCTTTCTTATTTGTTACCCAAAATATCTTTGTAAAATACAATGTATTTGAACAACCAACAACAACAACAACAACAAAAAACCCAGTGCATTCCCACCTGGTGGGGTCTGGGGGGGGTAGGATGTACGCAGTCCATACCTCTACCTCTGAAGAAGTAGAAAGGCTGTTTCCGATAGACCCCCGGCTCAAGACTCGCGGTACCACACAAACACATAGTAAAGCACAACACAAGGTTACAAGATTACATAACATAAATACGGCACCCATAAGTAATCTAAAACAAAGGAAAACACACAGATCCATAATAAAACATGGGACGCGGGCTCCTAACATGCATAAACCCCCACCAAGTAGTTCCCTACACTAGCGACTCAGGCTGGCCCTAGTCCTCTGCCCTGATTTGCGTCCTCCAGACCTTCCTATCTAGGGTCATGTCCTCGGTGAGCTGTAACTGCTCCATGTCTCGCCTAATCACCTCACCCCAGTACTTCTTCGGCCTACCCCTACCCCGCTTAAACCCATCCAACGCTAGCCTCTCGCACCTACGGAATGGGGCATCCATGCCCCTCCTCTTCACGTGTCCGAACCATCTCAATCGGGCTTCCCGCATCTTGCACTCCACTGGTGTCACACCAACCTTCTCCCGGATGTTCTCATTCCGAACTCTATCCCCTCTAGTCAGCCCACACATCCAGCGCAACATCCGCATTTCTGCCACCCTCATCTTTTGGATGTGGGAGTTCTTCACTGGCCAACACTCCGCTCCATACAACATGGCCGGACGGACTACCGCCCTGTAGAATTTGCCTTTAAGCTTAGGCGGCACCTTCTTATCACACAGCACCCCCGACGCGAGCTTCCACTTCATCCATCCCGCCCCAATACGGTGCGAGACATCCTCATCAATCTCACCGTTACTCTGAATCACGGACCCGAGATACTTGAAACTCTCCCTCTTACCTACCTCCTGTGATTCCAGCTTCACTACTACCTCGTTCTCCCTCATGTCATTAAACTTGCATTCCACATACTCTGTCTTGCTTCTGCTCACCCTGAACCCTTTTCACTCAAGGGTTTGCCTCCACACCTCTAATTTGTCGCTCACACCCTCTCGGGTCTCAGCTATCAGAACTACATCGTCTGCAAAAAGCATACACCACGGCACCTCCCCTTGAATACGCCGCGTCAACACATCCATTACCACTGCAAACAAAAAGGGACTAAGAGTAGATCCCTGATGCAACCCTGTCCGGATCGTGAAATGTTCTGAGTCTCCTCCCGCCGTCCTCACCCTAGTTTTCGCTCCATCATACATATCCTTGATTGCTCTGATATATGCCAGCGGTACTCCCCTCACCTCCAAGCATCTCCAAAGCACCTCCCTAGGGACTTTGTCGTAGGCCTTCTCCAGGTCGATAAACACCATGTGCAGGTCCTTCTTCCTCTCCCTATACTGTTCCACCAACCTCCGTACCAGGTGAATTGCCTCCGTCGTCGAGCGGCCAGGCATAAATCCAAACTGGTTTTCTGAAATAGACACTATCCGTCTCAGCCTCACCTCGACCACTCTCTCCCAGATTTTCATAGAGTGACTCAATAACTTAATACCCCTATAGTTGTTGCAACTCTGGATGTCCCCCTTATTCTTATAGAGAGGTATCATGGTGCTCCACCTCCAAGCCTCGGGCATCTTTGCCGTCTTGAAGATTTCATTAAACAATCCCGTCAACCACCTCAGACCAGCCTCTCCAACGAACTTCCAAAACTCGGCCGGTATCTCATCCGGCCCCGTCGCCCTACCCCTTCGCATTCTGCGAACAGCCTGTCTAACCTCTTCTACCTTAAAACGTCTACAATAGCTAAAATCCCGACACTCCTCTGAGTGCTCCAGTTCCCCTAACACAATAGCTCTATCCCCTTCGTCATTCAAGAGCCTATGAAAGTACGACTGCCATCTATTCTTAATGTGGCCGTCTTCCACCAACACTCTACCGTCCTCCCCCTTAATGCACCTCACCTGATCGAGGTCACGACCCTTCCTCTCCCTAGCCTTAGGGAGTCTAAACAACTTTTTCTCCCCTCCCTTCCCCTGTAACCCTGCATACAGGCTCTCAAAGGCGGCCGTCTTAGCTGCCGTGACTGCTGACTTAGCCTCCTTCCTCGCTAGCTTGTACTGTGTCCTGTTTACCCGTTTCTCCTCTTCGTCCTTACTTTCCACCAACTTGGCATACGCCCCTTTCTTGGTCCCCACTTTCTTCTCCACCTCTTCATTCCACCACCAATCCCCCTGATGGTTCCCGGCCCGGCCCCTAGAAACCCCCAACACCTCACTCGCATTCTCCCTGATGCACCTAGCCGCCCTATCCCACATACTATTCACGTCTCCCCTACACTCCCACACCCCCATTCCTGCCAACTTCTCCCCTATCTCCCACGCCTTCACTGGCGTCAAGCCGCCCCACTTAATTCTAGGTCTACACTCCCTACTTCTCCTCTTTCTATTCTTCTTTATACCCAAGTCCATAACCAAGAGCCTATGTTGGGTCGAAAGGTTCTCACTCGGGATGACCTTACAATCCTTACACCACGCCCTATCCCTTTTCTTAAGCAACACAAAGTCAATCTGGGTCCTGGCTACCGCGCTCCGAAAGGTGATCAGGTGCTCGTCCTTCTTCGGGAAGCCCGAGTTCACCACCACCAGCCCAAAGGACCTCGCAAACTCCAGTAGGGTAGCCCCCTCCTCATTTCTCTCCCCAAAACCAAAACCACCATGCACATCACCAAAGCCTCCCGGTAGCGCCCCGATGTGCCCGTTGAAATCTCCTGCTACAACAATCTTCTCCGAGCTTGGCACGCCTCTCACCACCTCTTCCAAGGCCTCCCAAAACCGCATCTTCTCCTCCCCCTCCGATCCCACTTGCGGTGCATAGGCACTACACACGTTCAGGGTAAACCCCCGAATGACCAACTTAATAGTCATCAACCTATCATTGATCCTCTTCACCTCTACTACCTGACCTCTAAGCTCTTCATCCACTAAGATGCCAACTCCATTCCGACGCCTCTCGCTCCCAGAGTACCACAGCTTGTAACCATCCACATCCCTAGCCTTAGACCCTACCCACTTGGTCTCCTGAACACACGCAATATTGATCCTTCTCTTCCTAAGGGTCTTCACAAGCTCTATGGACTTGCCCTGCAGGGTCCCTATATTCCAAGACCCAACCCTCAGCCTACCTTCACTACCCGCACGCCCTCCACTACTTCCCCCGCGGCCAAACCTTGGCCTCCCTCCCACTCCCGCCTTTTCCTCATCCCCCGCCCCCACCACTGCCCCCCGCCCCAACCCCCTCGGACATGACCCTATCCACCCATTACTGCCCACAGCCACAACTAGGCGAAAGTATAAGAGAATATAAAGATAATATAAAGATATAAAGACATAAACGATGGTAATAGTAAAGCAGCAGCAATTAATACAAGGCTCACACCAATTCAAGGAAATATTCCAGCAACCAAACTATACTCAATTACTAGTATAATACGAAGAATGAAAGAATGCAGAATGAAGAATGACATAAGCAAAGGTTAGAAGTCACCAGATTTCACTTGTAGACCAAGCCGGCAACCAAGCCCCGCGTCGACCTGCTGCCGGGGGATCGCTACTGAGATGGATCCGCGGCTGCCGGCTGAAGACCGAGCTACAGCTGCTGCCCTGTTGTACGGCGCCGGCGGAGGGGGGGGGGG
>NC_061115.1:143035361-143093665 GCF_002878395.1 Capsicum annuum | reverse complement strand
GGAGGTCGACGCCGGGGACCGGTGGTCGGGTCGGGTCGGCGCCGACGGTCGGCGACGGCGCCGAAGGCCGTGGACCGAGATAGAGAGTCTAGTGAGAGAGAGAGCCGTTAGAGATGAACAAATAAATATTTGAACAACCAAAATCTTATATTTAATTGCATGAAGAGAGTATAGTTAAAAATATTCATTATTGTTATTCATCTTTTCTGTGTTCTTTCTTTTGATGTTTTGATTAGAAATGGATTTGATTTTGGTTTAGATGTGTTTGGTTTGTCAATTGGAAAACAATTTGTGTGTTTGGATTTGGAATTGGAAGGGTGGGTTTATGTGTAGGCAGAATTGATTTTTAACTAGCAGGCATTTGATTCTTTTTTATTTTTTTTATTTTCTGTTTCTGAAAAACCAAAGTCAAAACTGCTGTTCCTGCACATAAAAGATGTTGCTGTTTTATTTTTACTTGTTTGCACATACGTAAGTAAGAATAAAAATGTCGAAACTACACTTAAGGTTCTTCAGAGTGGGAATTTCCACTTAGGATAGTTATTTAGATAATTTGGTTTGCCAGATGTATCTTAGTCACTTAGTGTTAATGCATGGTTTATGAATGAACTTTCAGTTGTAACTAAGTAGTGCCTGAGTACCACCACTTCTAACTAGTGCCCAAGCTCTAGTTTTTTTTTTTTTTTTTTTTTTTCCGTTAAGCAAGAAATTGGTTGGTAGATATGAGAATAATAAATCGAAATTGATTTGACACACATTAGTAGGATCTTCTAATTCGTGGAGGTAGTTTCCTGAACTAAATAAGGATGTGAATTCTTGTCATGATAAAGGACAAGCTTGTATCCTCTAAATTCCATTTACTTATGTGTACTATGTGCAAATAGATCTTTAATCCCTTGCATTTTTGTTTGGATGAACTCAACTTTCTGATGTTTGAGGAGTTGAGGTCCTTGAGGATAGGCTAATATCTTATTAAGCTACTGGCTAATGTGATAGCTTGATGATGTTTGAGAAATTACAGAAAATAAAAACTATTTTCTAAAGATAATTTTGTGCTATTTGGTAATAGTATATAGCAGTCCTATTTCTGAATGCTTTTGTATATTGTTGTAGAGTAATTGTGTAGAAGTATGTATTAATACAGCTAATATGTCACTAAAATGAGGTACTTAGTTTGATTTTAGACTAGGATGATTATAGGAAGATTTCAGGATGTGTCTATTGTTGATCGAATATATCTCGTAAAATTATAAAGGGGAATACTGCTTATACATAAGAAGAATATTGTGGGGTTTGACTGTTTTTCCCTTGAAGTGTAGTAACTTTGTTTGATGAATAATTGGTGGGGTGAAAGTTGATTGATTAATTCATGATGAGGAATTATATCAATGTTGCAATTTCTTTTTCCATGTTAAATATGGAAGAAGGTGAAGTTTGGACGTTCTTATTGGCCTTAATTGAATGTACAACTAGTATTTTTGGACTTGTGAATTATGCCATAGTGTTTGTTGATGGTAATCTTTTCAAAATTCAGCTCCTCAAGACACGGAAGCGGCTAGAGCTTCTTCTTGAGGATCTTCCGTGTGACCATGATCCTTGGGATTATTATGAAACATCAGATCAGCTTTTGGAACCACTGCTATTGTGCTATGACTCACTGGTACAAGTCAATTCTGTTTGCTTTAATAATCCATTTAGGCATCTCCTAATTATTATTTAAGATTCCTGAAGAAAAATCTATTAATAATCATGGACAACTCCTAGTTCTCAAAAGTGTAAATATTGGGTGCATTGCAGCAATCATGTGGGTCTGGGGTTCTAGCTGATGGTCGGCTAGCTGACCTAATCAGGCGAGTTGCTACATTTGGGATGGTCTTAATGAAGCTTGACCTTCGTCAGGTATATGTTTTTTCATGTTATTGGTGAGTTTTAGTGAAACACATGCTTATATCTAGCCAATGAGTCAGGAATCTGGTAGGCACTCTGAGGCACTTGATGCAATCACAAAATACTTGGACATGGGTACATATAGTGAGTGGGATGAAGAACAGAAGCTGAACTTTCTGATTAAAGAGCTAAAGGGGAAAAGGCCTTTGGTTCCTCCTACTATAGATGTAAGATATTGTACTTCTATCCTATTTTAAGTGTATTGCTTAGTTATCTTTGTGTTTGTTTAATTGATCTAAGTGGAGCAGCCTGGATGGATGCCCTTTGGTCCCTAGAGTATCTACATTCACTGTCCACTGTAGCTGGGTATTAGTGCTGGTCTTCCCTTTTCTCTTACAATTTATATCCCAAATTTTTCGTCTCTGCTGGTGAAACCTGAAAATCACTAATATACTGGTCCAACTTTATTCTTCTTTCTTGATTTCTAAGGGAGGAAACTTGATAGCCTAGAGTTGAGTACTTGGTGGTATTTATGGCAGATAAAAAAGGTAGACACATAACTGATACTTAGACTGGGAACGATATCGGGTAGTCGGTATCAAAGCCATATCATTGTACTCTTTTAGTATAGCCAGTAACGAGGGTCGAAGTAGATGGCTGATTCTTGGATTGGGAAATGATATCAGATAATGAGTAAACTAATTAGTACCCAACTTTTACCACTAGAGTGAATTGTATTCATGTTGCAATAAAATTAGCTGACAAAGTCCGCGGCTTGAATTCCTAACTAGATTTCTGGTTCCTATTGTTCGTCTTGGATCTGATGCTTTTTTAAATCCTCCTTTTATAGGTTCCACCTGATGTCAAAGAAGTCTTGGACACGTTCAAAGTAGCAGCTGAATTAGGAAGCGATTCACTTGGAGCTTATGTTATTTCCATGGCTTCAAATGTATGATCAATATCCACATTGTGTACATATAGACTACCTTTGGCAGTGGTGGAATGGTTCAGCTAAATATGCACAAAGGATACCTGATCTTATGTTTTGAGCTACTTGTTTCCATTTTCTAGTATATACTAACATTTTGATGCATCTTCAATGGTTCAGCTAAATATGCACAAAGGATACCTGAACTTATGTTTTGAGCTACTTGTTTCCATTTTCTATTATATACTAACATTTTGATGCATCTTCAATTGTCAGGCTAGTGATGTCCTAGCGGTAGAGCTTTTACAGAAGGACGCTTGCCTTGTTGTTGCTGGGGAGCTAGGAAGACCTTGTCCTGGTGGAACGTAAGACTGATGTTTCTTCGGTTGTCGATCCAATAACAGAACTTTCTGCATGAACTTACACAAAAATCTCTGTGCATTTGGATGTCTGGCTGTGCAATAATTGCGCAGAATTAATATGATCTATGTTCATTCCGTAGGCTAATGTTGAGCCAATATATTGTCATTTTGGAGATCATACTTTTAGTACTTGCAAAATTTCCACCTCATGGAAAGTGGTAGTTTTTCAATTCCTATGCTTTAGCTGGACTCAGACAAGTACAGATGCCTACAGGGAAATCTCTTTTCCTTTTAGATTGGATATAATTTTTATGTTCTCCCATCTAATTTTTTCTTGCATCGTAGGCTTAATGCTTCACTGTAGCTGGTTTCAGCAGTTTCCTGTTGTGGTTGATAGAAAATTGTTTGATCTGGTTCCAAGGGAATCAAAATTTATTGTGGAGTGCTAAATCAACAGAATTATGTTCACATATATTCTCATGCACCTCATAGGAATGGAAATCATACCTAGAAAGGGGGAAGGGTCTTAGTTTTTCCAGACAAATGCTGTTGTCGTATACGAGATTTTACTTATGCAGCCATGATTGTGGAGTACTATCTTTTATTGTTTCCGTTTTCTGTTTTCTTGTAATACAATCTTTGCTAGATTAATATCTATCTAAGACGTCTTTGCTAGAATAATATATAAGTATCTGGCAACATTTCTGCACTGAAACCAGTTGAGATGAGTTGTTAAATTAACATTGTTGCTCTCACAGACAGACCATTTTAAGGGAATATAACAATTGAATAGAGGGAATGTTTCTATGATTATTTAAATAATGCTAAATATTTCATGTATTTTCAACAGACTAAGGGTGGTTCCTCTGTTTGAGACCGTGAAAGACTTGAGAGAAGCTGGCTCAGTGATTAGAAGATTACTATCAATTGATTGGTATAGGGACCACATCATAAAGAACCATGATGGACATCAGGAGGTATTTATGCCAGGATGCATTAGGCTATCCAAAAAATGTTTCACTTATTGGGCTTAGCTCATGGTTGGTGTGCACAGGTTATGGTCGGTTATTCTGATTCTGGAAAAGATGCTGGCCGTTTCACTGCTGCATGGGAGCTTTACAAAGCTCAAGAAGATGTTGTAGCTGTATGTAATGAACATGGAATTAAAGTCACTTTGTTCCATGGACGTGGTGGAAGCATTGGCCGTGGTGGTGGTCCTACATACCTTGCAATTCAATCCCAGCCACCCGGCTCTGTTATGGTTTGTTTTCAGTTAAACAGTCTTGAAGCTCCTAATATCTTACTCGCATGTACACATTATGTACTGAAGATTTCTTTGAGTTATACTATGGGTGCATTCAGATCAGGTTTGTCATGCCCATATAGTTCCTTGTCGCCATGTGGTAGTAACTAGCTACTAAATCATAATGTGATAAGAAGAGTGTATTTGGATGGAAATTGGCTTTACTAAAGACATCTTATATTTTCATAATCGGGGAGCAAAAAACGGATGTGTATTTGTTCATCACTCTATTACAGAATTCAACGAACTTCTCTGGACAGAACTTCTGAACTGCCACAAATTTTCTCACCACCTGTCTTGCTTCCTCCTCATCTAAGACTTTCTTTTAACTTCCAATCTCACCACTCACAATCTACTCTATTAGGTTATCACGCATAGCAAAATTTGGTAATATTATAAAAGATATGGTCCCAACCAATTGACATAAGTTTGCTAATTCTTAAACTGTAATCTGTTGAAGTTTTTGCTCTTTGAATATTAGAACAGTTTCATAAGTAACACTGCTTTGCTATCATAAAAGCCTTAATATCACCTCTGTGTATGCACTAAGAAGTTCTTTTAATTTATTGCTGAAATTATCAGGGTACTCTTAGATCTACAGAACAAGGAGAAATGGTGCAGGCAAAATTTGGATTACCCCAAATGGCTGTTCGGCAGCTAGAGATATACACTACAGCTGTTCTACTTGCTACTTTACGTCCGCCACAGCCTCCAAGGGAACAAAAATGGCGTAATCTGATGGATGATATATCAAATTTGAGCTGCAGGAGTTATAGAAGCACAGTATATGAAAACCCCGAGTTCCTTGCTTACTTCCACGAAGCAACGCCTCAGGCTGAGCTAGGATTTCTCAACATTGGTAGCCGTCCAACAAGGAGAAAGAGTTCAGGTGGAATCGGTCAACTCCGTGCAATTCCATGGATATTCGCATGGACCCAAACAAGATTTGTCCTCCCTGCATGGCTTGGAGTTGGAGCTGGATTGAAAGGTGTTTGTGACAAGGGACATACGGAGGACTTACGAGCAATGTACAGAGAATGGCCCTTCTTCCAGTCCACGCTTGATCTTATAGAGATGGTTTTAGGGAAAGCAGACATTCCAATAGCCAAGCATTATGATGATGTTCTAGTGTCTGAGACACGAAGAGGACTAGGTGCAGAAATGCGGAGGGAGCTCTTGACAACGGGAAACTATGTCCTACAGGTTACTGGTCATGAGAAGCTATCAGCAAATAACCGTAGCTTGCGGAGGTTGATCGAGAGCAGGCTTCCATATCTGAACCCAATGAATATACTGCAGGTGGAGATATTAAAGAGGTTGAGACGTGACGAAGATAACAATAAGCTTAGGGATGCTTTGCTCATTACCATAAATGGTATTGCTGCCGGGATGAGGAACACTGGCTAAAGGTCAGAAGTCCAGCTATAGACCTTCAAGTGATTGATTCAATATCTATGCTGCAGTACTTTTATCAAAATGAAGATGAAATCAGTGTCCCTTCTATAACCCATCAGTAATTTTGATTTTCTTGACCTACTTCCTGTATGGTATATTTTGTCGTTAGGCATTTGAACCATCAAACAGTGAAGGACCTCTATTTAATGAAATTGCCTCTCTTTTTCTTCCATCTCTATTTTTTACGATTTACAATGGGGGTTACACACAGTGCTTGGGGCATCTACTTGTTTTACATGTCCCATAACTCGTATTCGATCAGGTTTGGGCAGAACAGAGGAGTAAGTTGCAATATATTTTCAAGAAAATGACGCAAAACTTGTTTTTATGGAATACGTGTCTTTCTCAGGTTAGTTATGTAAGCTAGTCTTCTTATGGATGAGGGCGATTGCTGCATGTACTGGATATTTACTGTTAGATTTTTCAATTTGGGAACTCAAATTTTTACCTACCTTGAGAGGAGAATAACCTTGCTTCTCTATGCCTAGGTGCGCTTATGGTTCGCAATAAGAAAAAAGAACGTTGTTTGTGGCATGAGACAATAATTGCCTATCATACTGCTCACCAATTTCACTTGTTCTGTGAAAGACTTGCTCCAGGTATGTCCATGTATTTTAAGTGTCACAAGGAAAAAGAAGAAGCAGCAGAGTTAAGACAAATCAATTGTTACCAGTAGATAGACGTAGATAGACATACACAACAGTATTTATATTATCTTGATTTTCTATGTAGGCCCTTTCAAAGTTTCAGCATATTATAAATTGTCCAATAAAGTTTCAAAGTTCCCGAAGAAGGAGGAACACCTTATTACGTTTTGTAGTTCAGTGGCCAAGACTCAGATAGACTTTTTGCTTCTTAGGAAGGGTGATAGAGCGCTATGTAAAGACTGTAAAGTCATACCTAGCGAGAATCTTTCGACTCAACATAGGTTGTTGGTGATGGACTTGGTAATCAATAAGGGCAAAAAGAAGAGGAGTGTGGAGGCTCGGTTCAGGATTAAGTGGGGTAGCTTGACTTTGGTTAGTGCTTTGGAAATGGGGGAGAACTTGAAGAGTAGGGGGGCTTGGGAGAGTAGAGGGGATGTGGATAGTATGTGAGAGACGATTGCCAGTTGCATTAGGGAGACCGCTAGAGAGGTGTTGGGTGTCTCGAGAGGTCGATCTGGCAAGCATCGAGGGGACTGGTGGTGGAACGAAGAGGTTAAGAGGAAGGTGGAGTTTAAGAAGGTGGCTTATGTTAAGTTGGTTGAGAGCAAGGATGATGAGGAGAGGTAGACGAATAAGGGGGAGTATAAGGTAGCTAAAAGAGATACTAAGTTAGCGGTGGTGGCGGTTAAGACTACAACTTTTGTGAGCTTGTATGCGACTTTAGAGGAGAAAGGTGGGGATAAAAAGTTGTATAAGCTTGCCAAGGCCAGGGAGCGGAGGGCTTGTGACCTTGACCAAGTGGAGTGCATCAAGAGAGATGATGGTTCAGTGTTGGTTGAGGATGCCCTCATTAGGAAGAGGTGGTAGTCCTATTTTCATAAACTTTTGAATGACGAGGGGGACAAAGATTTTGTGTTAGGGGACTTGGAGAAATCTGAGGAGTGTCGCAATTATGGTTATTGTAGGCGTATCAAGGTTAAGGAGGTCAAGGTGGCTATTCGCAGGATGTGGCGGGGTAAGGCGACGGTCAGATGAGATTCCAGTGAATTTTTGGAAGAGCACTGGCGGGGCAGGTTTGGAGTGGTTGACAAGGTTGTTTAACATCATTTTTAGAGCGGCGAAGATGTCTGAAGCGTGGAGGTGGAGTGGGATGATTCCATTAACTAAGAATAAAGGAGACATCCAGAGTTGCAACAACTATAGATGTATTAAGTTGTTGAGTCATACAATGAAGGTTTGGGAAAGGGTGGTAGAGTTGAGGCTGAGAAGGATCGTGACTATCTCTGAGAATCAGTTCGGTTTCATGCCAGGTCGCTCGACTACTAAAGCCATTCACCTTGTGAGGAGACTAGTGGAGCAGTTTCGAGAGAGGAAGAAGGACTTGCACATGGTGTTTATTGATCTTGAGAATGCATATGGCAGAGTTCCAAGGAGATTCTGTGGAGGTGCTTGGATGCTAGAGGGCCCGTGACGTACACTAGGGCGATTCAGGACATGTATAATGGTGCAAAGACGCATGTGAGGATGGTAGGTGGAGATTCAGAGCACTTTTCAGTTTTGATAGGGTTGCACCAGAGATCGACTCTTAGCCCGCTTTTATTTGCCTTGGTGATGGATGTTTTGATGCGACATATTCAAGGGGAGGTGCCTTGGTGTATGTTATTTGCGGATGATGTGGTACTGATTGATGAGTCTCGAGGAGGAGTTAATAATAAGTTGGAGATTTGGAGACAGACGCTTGAGGCTAAAGGATTTCGGTTGAGCAGGACCAAGACGAAGTACTTGGAGTGTAAGTTTAGTGATGGATCGCAAGAGGCTAGCGGGGTGGTAAATCTAGACTCTCAGGCTATTCAGAAGAGGGAGAGTTTCAAGTATCTGGGGTCTATGATTCAGGACAATGTTGAGAGTTTCAAGTATCTGGGGTCTATGATTCAGGACAATGGTGAGATTGACAAGGATGTCACGCATCGTATTGGGGCAGGATGATTGAAATGGAGGCTCGCTTCGGGAGTTTTATGTGATAAGAAGGTGCCTCCGAAGCTTAAAGGTAAGTTCTACTGAATGGCAGTCCGTCCGGCTATGTTGTATGGAGCGGAGTGTTGGTTAGTTAAGAACTCTCACATTCAAAAGTTGAAGGTGACGGAGATGAGGATGTTGCGATGGATGTGTGGCCATACCAGGAAAGATAGGGTGAGGAATGAAATTATTCGGGAGAAGATGAAAGTTGTTTCGGTGGAGGGCAAGATGCGAGAAGTGAGGTTACGTTGGTTCGGGTACGTGATGAGGAGGGGTTTTGATGCGCCAGTGCGGAGGTGTGAGACCTTGGCTATGGGTGATTTTAGGCGGGGTAGAGGTAGGCTGAAGAAATATTGGAGGGAGGTAATTAGGCATGATATGAAGCAGTTACAGCTTATAGAGGACATGACCCTTGATACGAAGGTGTGGAGGACGCGGATTAGGGTAGAGGGTTGGGGGGGTGGGAGTGCGTCGGTATCAGTAGGGGAGCGTTCTTTTGAGTTTGAAGTTTCTTGTTTATGGTGTTGTGTGTTGTCTATGTTTTCGGTTAGATAGTTTTTAGTATTATCTTGTGGCTAGCGGTGTTAGTTTATTTTGCTTACTGTACTAGTTGATATGCATTTATATTTTGTGTTTGTTATACTGGTATCAGTCCTAAGCCGGGGGTCTATCGGAAACAGACTCTCTACTTCACTTGAGGTAGTGGTATGGTCTGCGTACACTCTACCCTTCCCACACTTCACTACGTAGGAATATACTGGGTATGATGTTGTTGTTGTAATGATTGCATTTATTTAAGTACAATTAAACTTACCACAGAAGATACTTTGGTTATGAGCCTAGCATTTGAATTGACTAGATAGTTATTAAGGCGAGAAAACAGGACTTCAGTGCTGCAACCTGAAATTTTATCTTCGTAGTCCACTAGGAGCAATTGCCCAATGACAGGACAGCAACGGAAATAGATATTTCCACCCATTTTCAACCTTCTAATCACAAAAGACAACAACTACAACAACACTATACCCAGTGAATATGGGCGCTATCTTGTGAAGGTAAGAAGTTTCTGAAAGACCGTCACTCAAGTAAAGCAAAAGACCTCAAACTAATGCATACACATTATTACTGTAACAAAATATTTGCATTATCAGGTCATTAAAAAGCCAATAACAAGTAACTTTCGTAACAAACTTAGATCGATAATCTGCAAAACATACTAAAACAGCCGGATCCTTCTCGTTCCTTAATTTAAGACTTCATTAGGTCTATATAGTTTTTTAGGATTGGTTGGGATAGTTCGAGTTGGAACCTTCCTGTGAGGGTTGGGCAAGAAAATCACTTTGAGACAGTGCAAATCTTTTTCTTTTTCTGGCATGGTGCAGCGATCACATGGCTCTGGGTCATGATCGTGCAATGTATGGCCTTCATGCTAAGTGGACGTGTGAGGTATAGTGTCGCGATGGCGTAGGGAACCTCACCGGATTGCTCTTCATTATCGTGATCGCAAGGGTTATGTAGCAACAAATAAATTGGACTGTGGAATTTTGAGCTATTACACCATTTCGGGGAATAAGGAGCTCGAATTAGTGCTATATAAAGGGGGATTTTCACCTTACACTCTGTTTGGATGGTGGTTTCCATGATATGGTAAAGTATAATTAATAAGAATTTGTTTTGATTGTTTCTTAAAATGTATTTTATGATATGGTTTAATTTCATGGTTTGATAGTAATGAAAACCCCCACTTTATGTAATCATGGTGGTATCCCATGCTTTGCTTATTTTTTTGAGTAAATACATAATTACCTCTTGATGTTGGCTGAGATTTTCAAAAAGACACCTAAACTTTGAATTCGACCTATTACCTCACAATTCTTCTTTATTTCCTTGCAAACACATCATTTTTCGCTGAATCTCAGTCATAACAAAGAGAGTGAACACACGCACCAATCAGGTGCTGCCACGTGTTAAATACGTTTAATTTCATATTTTTTTAATAAAATTTTTCTTTTTATTTAATTTAACACACCACCCCACCCCACCCCCTCTTGCCCATCCCACACCCATCCAGCAACTGCCCTCTCCCCCCCTCCCCCCGCGTCCAGCAGTTCCCCTCTACCCCATCTACATTCAGCACCCCCACCCCCCGTACAACACCCACCCCATCAGCATCTCACCCTAACCCCCCACTCCGTCAGTATTCTCGTTCATTTTTTTTTCAAATCACTTCAAAAAATAGTTTTATGATTGAATTGAGAGTTTTATGATTGAATTGAGTTTTAAAGATAGTTAAATGATATGATTTAACTGAAAATGGAGCTTTAATGATATGATTTTTTTTTTTTTTAAAAGCTTCAATGGGGGAGCTTTAATGGTGATATTGTGTTGAAGAACTTTAATGGTGTTGAAGAAGACATTGTTTTGAAGAAAAAATGGGGAGTAGTTAAATGATATGATTTAATTGTAAAATGGAGTTTTAATGAATGATTTTTTTTTTTTTAAAAAAAAAGCTTCAATGAAGGAGCTTTAATGGTGAATTGAGTTGAAGAAGCAAAGGTGGGCGGATTGGAGGGTAGGGGTAGGGATAATTTTAAAAAATAAATAAATATTTTTTTTTAAAAAAAGAATATAAGTTATATTTCAATTATTTTACACGTGACAACTTTTAATTGATCAAAAAAGTCAAATTCGAGCCCTTTCACGCGCCTGTGGAGCGTGTATACACGTAGAGGGTCAAAATGATGTGTTTGCAACGAAATAAAGAAGAATCATGGAGTAATAGGTCGAAGTGAAAGTTTATGTGTCTTTTTGCAATTCTCGAACAATATCAGGGGTATAATTATGTATTTACTCTTTTTTTTCAATTATACCCTTACTTAACATTATATAATCCTATTTTATCCTTCAGTTTATATTATTTAACTCCACCACTTACCCCCACTCCACCAGTCCCGTCTCTCGCCCCCCACCCCTCAATCCCCTTCCAATCTTTTTTAAACCTTTTTTTTTTTAGGAAATTTCAAACTTCTTCTTATTCTACCCTCTACCTTGACCCGACCCCACCCCTGCCAAAACCCCACCCCATTTTTGTAAGAAAATTATTTTTTAAAGTAATTTCAAAAACTTTTTCTTACCTCACTTTCACCCCTCGGTCCTCTCCTCCGCCCACTAGTTCCTCCTCCTCCATCAATTTTTTTTAAAAATATCTTTTTGAAAACCTTCAAGAAAATTTTCTTACATCACTCCCACCCCTTACAAGATCCCCCCCCCCCCCCACGCACACATATACACAATTTTTTGTAAAAAAAAATTTATAACATTTTTTCTCACCCCACCCCCATCCCTACACCTACCCACCCTCCACTCCATCAGCCCCGTCCCTCGCCCCCTATCCCTCTCACTTCCTTTTTTTAAAAATTTTCTTTTTTAGAAAATTTCAAACTTTTTGCTTATCTCACCCCCTACCTCGACCCGACTCCACCCCCTGCAAAACCCCCACCCCATTTTTTTTAAATTTATTTTTTAAAGTAATTTCAAAAACTTTTTCTTACTCCACTCTCACCCCCGCCGCTACTAGCTCCCCCTCCCCTACCAATTTCTTTTTTATTTTTAAAATTTATTTTTGAAAACCTTCAAGAAAATTTTCTTACTCCACCCTCACCCCTTACCAGCTCTCCCCCATCCCCTACACAAATAAATATTTTTTAAATTTTTTTTATAACTTTTTCTCTCACCTCACCCCTACCCCTACTCCACTACCACCGCTCCTAAATATTTTTTAATAAAAAGTTTAAATTTTTTTTCTACCCTACCTCCCTTTATCATATTTATTTTCATTATTTTGTGTTAAATAAGTACAAAAGCTTTTAGCAAATATTATTTTGCTTGTGTTATGAATACAAAAAAATAAGTAAGAAATAATTTTATTTTCTTAGAAAATATTCTTTTGGATTTCATACCGTACATATCCGTAGCATACACAAATGATGTATTCAACCTTTGTACTTGTCTTTGATGTCACGTTTCAAACACCAAAAGAAATGAAATTTGTTAATATAAAAATGAATCTGGTTATATTTATTTTGATCTACTTTTTTATTGACTTTGTTAGAATTCACATGAATTTAACAACTTAATACATCTACATGACATAATTTATGACAAATTAGTAGAAAAAAAATTATTTTATTAACAATTATTGATAAATTTAACATTTATAAGTGCATGCAAAAACTCTAAAGTTTTGACTAGGTTCCGTCCATTATTGATACAAATCAAATTGCCTCCGGACCTTTGGATGAGATACGTATAATGTTCGAGGTGCTTGATGTCTCCTTAGTTCTTTTAAAAGATGCCACATAGAGGAAGATTACCATTAAGGAATGTCAAAGGACTTTGGCGAGGTCGAAGGAGTGCAAAACGGGGCTCGAAAGCTCCTTGAAAGGGTCATGCGCCCAAGGCACTTTGGATCCACTTTTGATCCGCTCTAGCATTTCAAGAGCGGGTCAAAATAGCCCCTAATGAACCTTTTCTTACATTTGGGTCACTTTTGGGTCCTAATTATGTAATATGTAGCCAAACTATAAATGCTTGGTAGCTAGGCTTATTTCTTTATTTTTTGTGATAATTTTTACATGATGTATTTATGAGACTCCATGGGAGTGTTTGAGTGCTTGGAAAAGCATTTGTTGAACCTTGTTTAGAAACTCTGGTTGTAAGGACGATCTAATCCCCTTTGTGGTCACCGTAAGAGTTAGGTGCCTATTGATAGTCATTAAGGGAGATTTTAGGATTTGATACATCCTTCGATTGCCCTTTCGGTATTAATTTTGTGTCTATCTTTCTATCTTTATTTTTCTATCTATCTATATTTACTTTTCGCGTCTTCGATTCGGGTCCTCGTGGGTCGATTCGTATCATTTGGTATCAGAGCCGAGCTTAGAATCGTTCCCACGATTCTAGTCTTGAGTTTGTTATCTTGAAAATCAACAAAGAAGAAGTGTCAAAAATCAAAAATCTCAAAAAAAGTCACTATTCACGTTTTTGTTCTTAGGTCAAATTTTGAGTTTTTGATTTTGTGTTTTTTCTTGTGTTACTAGTGTTATATTTGTGTTCTCTAACACTATACGAGTGTATAAATTAAATTTGAATCAAATCGGAGCGTATTTGAGTGTTCTATCCTTATTGAAAACTTGAGTTGAAGATTTTGAAGTTGATTGCAAAATCTGAAGATTTTAGTGAAGAATTTGGGAAAATTGATGATTGGTATGTGTTTAGAAGGGTGAAAATAGCTTTGGTTAAAAATTTCATCGCATTCCGATAATGGTTTAAGAGTTAGAGATTTTTGAAGTTCTTGGTGTTCTTGAAGACATTCAAATCTTCAAGTTGAATCTTCATCAAAAATTGGTGTTTGATCCTCAAAGGAGAAGTAAAGAGAGTGTAAAGTTGTTAGTATTTAGCATCTTCAAAGGTTCCAAGAATATCCCAAGAGAAAAGAACAAAAAAGGGACCACAAGAAGTTCATTTTCGACCCCTTATGCATGCTGGTAGTTGACCTGTGCCCAAGCTGCCTTGGACCTGTGTTGGAGCTGCTGCAGCAACTCAAAGGCACCTCAAAATAGTGTTACCTGTGTCCAAGCTTCCTTATACATGCGCCCCACCTTCTAGAGCAGGTCACCAAACGCAGATCAGCCCCTCCCAACACAAATCAAGTTTGAAATGCAAAATTCGAGCTTCCAAAGTGTATTTTAACACTTTAATTACTCAATTGCTCAAGGTTTGATTCCATAGTTTCAATTTCTTGATTCCTAAACTCTTCTTTTGATTTCTAAACTACTCATCAACTAGTAATTCATCTACTAAGTTTATTGATTAGTTCTTGAGTCCTATTTCTTTCATCGTCCAATTTCTTTCAAGCTTTTCTCTTTTTCAATTCTTTGTGATTTCTTGATTCAAGTCCTTAAATAGTTTTTCTTTCTTTGAGTCGTTCAAACAAGAATCTACTCTGGCCACAAAGTGGAGATTGACATCTTATTTTCTACCGAAATATAAGCAACTCTTAACATTCGCCGCTCCAATTGTGAGAATTACAAAAGTGAGATTATTACGAGTGTTGGTGAGGTGCTTTACTACTAATCTTGTTTGTTAATTTTTGTCGGTACAAGGTTATATAGGGAACATGTCTTCGATAGCTTCAGATAATTGTGAGTAAGACATAGGAGACTATGATTGTGGTGAAGAATGTTATGGCTATGAAGAAGATGGGGATTACGGGGGCTATGAATATAGCCATAATCAAATATGTGGAAGCAGGAACCAAGATATGAATGGAGGGTATAGTAGGAGTCAATGTCTTCCTACTCTATCTATCTTCAAAGTAGAATGGGATCCTGAAGTTTACCTTGATTGGGAATGGCAATGCGAAAGGATCTTCGAGGATTATATATGAGTGAAGCCAAACAAGATACATATGCCCTTAAGTACATTCAAGGTCCGAACTTAGCATGTTGTAAACTTTAAAGGACTCCTACCCAAACTTGGGGTTCCTTGAAAAAGTTTTTGAGGCCAATCTATACGCCGAAAGGTTACATAAAACTTCATAATAGTAATCCAAGAAGACAAATTTATTTAAGATGGGTAGAGATTTGTGGAGTTTCGAGATGTATTCTTATACTTGATGAATGGTTTCACACAAACTACATAACTCCTCTTATGGTTGATTATCTAGGAATACCTTAAGTGTCTAAGCGTTTCCCACACATCTTGGAAGGCTATAGAGTCTTTGACAGCGTAAAGGTCTCCTTCACTTGAGATAGGTACTTTGAGGAGGTATGGTGTGACATAATTCCCTTGGAATGTGGACACTTATTCTTGGGTGCCGATTGGTTTGCACAATATAAGATTCCAAATGTGCTAAAATTGGACTCAAAATGTATTAGACCAATGGGGAAACCATCTTTTCCCCCCCACCCTTCCCAAATCTCAAGGCAATGTGGTCACTTACTCTAAGCCAAAAAAAATTGAGAGATAAAAGATTGAAAGGAGTACGGGAGTGCAAAGTGGCAACCTAAGAGAGAAAAAGAAGAGGTTGTGAGGAGTGAAGTGAGGGGGTTTCCACTAACTGGAGCTAACATTGTTTGTCCTTCTTTTAATAATGACATGTGTGTAGGTACCAATATGTCAAGCGGAAGAGAACAAGTGCTAAAAGAGAAGATTCCCCTTAAAGACTTGACGAGGGAAATCTTAATTGAATCCAAATCTTGTAGAGGACGTTCACACCAAGGTAAGGAATAATGTGCTTAAGAACTTCAAGGTAAAATAGATAACTCTTATGCTTTTATGCATGAAAATTATGATTGTGTGGCTAGTACCCCATTGAGTGTGATTAGTAGCTTATCTTTATGTGAGTCTATTAATTCTTTGCCTCTTGATGATGATGTACATGTTGTAAGTATGGATACACTAGTTAATCCTATTGATGACCGAGTTGACTCTTCTTGTAAGATTAATTTGTGTCCACCTAGTGTTGAAGCCATTGTGTTGAATGATATTACATCATCTTATGAAAATTATGTTGATTATCTTGGTTGCGAAACTAGTCCATCACTTGAGGATGTGTGTAATGTGATTAGAGAACCTCAAATGAGTGATGAAATTGAGAATGTTGGTCAAGAAAATGGGAGTGACCCTTTGAACTTGTCTTTTAATGAAAATCCCAGTGCTTTCTTGGCTCGTAGGGATGACCATGTGCTTGAAACATCTTTGACACTCTATAATGGTCTTTTAAAAAATGGACTTGGATATTCTACACCCTCTCCATGTATAAATCCTTCTCTCTTTAAGAACAATATCTTGTTTGAAAATGATGAGCTCACTCCTAGTGAATTACCTAGTGATGTGGATAGCATTGTTGATATAACTCATATTGAGGGCTATATTGCATATGACAACCCACTATGGTGTGAAAAAATTCCTTCCCTTCTTAGAAGATGAGAGTACTCTTAAGGGACAAGAGTGTAAAGTCTTGGAAAGGAATAATCAATTGGGTGATGATAACTTTGATTTGCTTGAATCTTTAAAAAACCCAATAAGTGATTGTTCCTTAGAAATGATTGTGGATGTGATCCTTTATATGATACCTCATCCTTGTTTGATATTTATAAGGCTGAATTGCTGACTTCTTGTGAAGGCATAAGTAATAATCCCTTTGATATTGGTGGTAGTATGCATCCACTTGAGGATTTCTCCATTGAAAGAGAAAGTATAAATTGTTTGGAAATTGCTTCCTCTTCTACTTTGTGTGACCTTATTATTGAGAATACTCATGGTGATGATTTTGAATCTAATAGTGAGTACGTGCATGAGGGCACCTTAGTTAAAGTTAACTTGAGTGAGACCTTTCTCTAATCTTTCTTTTCTTTTGATGATGTTTATGCTAATGAGGAGAGTATGTCTTTTAGTTTAGGTAAAGCTAGTGGGGAAAAAGAGTGTTGTCTAGACCCATGTCAATGGCCACTCTTTCCTTTTGACCCCGGTGCCAAATTTGGATATGGTGATTATGGCACACCCAACTTATTGCTTGGTCCACATGACAAACAAAGTTTGAATGAAGTTGTTGATATCCTTTCCTATGATGGAAATTCTTTCTTGGGGATTCATAATCTACTTGAGGGACCAACATTGTGTAAGGGAAAGAACTTCAACCAAGATAAAGGGTTTTTAAAGAAGGGGATCAGTGAAAATCTCCAAGAGAGTTCACTATAATGTGTTTCCATTCTTGACCAAGGTTCCACTACTTGTAGGTCAAAAAGAGAGTTTTCTCTTGAAATTACTTTGGATGAATTCCATTTATGTGGTACCCTTCTTCAACACTTAAGTGAAATTGATGACCTCCTTCTCCAAGGTGGTATCATTCTTGAAAACCCGAGGGCAAAAGTGTCATTGTCTCCTTTGGGTGTTGTTTATAAACTTGCATCCTTGATTGACACACTTGTCCATAAATTGTGTGAATTCCAACTTATGGATGTCAAGTTGATTATTTATTTGTTGAAGAGCCCATGGATGCTAAGGACTACTTGTTACCTTCATAGGGTTGAACAATTTGAAGTATCTTGTGGGGCTCTTAGGAGCATGCTTGCCTTTGTTAATAGAGATAAATAAACTATTAATGGCATGACCCCATTAATGAATTTCTTTTCTTTGGGAAGTTATTTGAAAAAAAAGAGTCATATGTGCTTAATTAAATGCTTTGATCCATCCTTGTGTGCATTATGTGCTGTGTCTTTTAAGCCAAATGGCCTTCTTATAGATAATATCACCTTGGATAATGCTTTTACAATTAATTCCTTCCTATACTACCTCTTTGCTTGTGACGATATCCATGTTATTCTTGGATTTGTTTTATGTAGAGGTAGGAAACTTATTGGTTGGTCCACTTGTTTGAATGATAATGCTATATATGGGTCTTGTGGACTCTAAAACCAATTGAGGCACCACTCTTTATGTTGTCTTTTGAAGCGGTAAGGAAATAATTGTGTCTTATTCCTAAGGTGAAGGTAGTTTTATCCTTTGAACTATTTGATGCCATTATGACCTTTGAGATTTCTTTATCTCTTGATGAAACCCACAGCCAACCCCTTTGTGCATTCTTCGATAAGTTTATAATGTTCAAAATAAGGGATCCTTGGTCATATCTTAAGTGTGTGCAACCTTGGCATGATACTATTATTATTTGTGATAACCCTAACCCTCATGTCAAGAGGATATTGTATTTCTTTGTCCTTCCTTTGTTTTGCAAGGTTTGGATTCGAGGTCAAATCTTTTTAAAAAAGGGGAGGATGATACAAGTCAAATTATCTCTAGACCTTTGGATAAGATACATATGATGCTCGAGGTGCTTGATGACTCCTTAGTTCTTTTAAAAGATGCGACATGGAGGAAGATTATCATTAAGGAGGGTCAAAGGACTTTGGAGAGGTCGAAGGAGTACAAAACGGGGCTCGAAAGCCCCTTTGAAGGGTTATGTGCCCAAGGCGCTTTAGATCTGCTCTAGCATTTCAAGAGTGGGTCAAAACAGACCCTAATAGGCCTTTTCTTACATTTGGGTCACTTTTGTGCCCTAATTATGTAATATGTATCCAAACTATAAATGCTTGGTAGCTAGGCTTATTTCTTTAGTTTTTGATGATAACTTTTACATGATGTATTCATGAGACTCCATAGGAGTGTTTGAGTGCTTGGAAAAACATTTGTTGAACCTTGTTTAGAAACGCTGGTTGTGAGGGTGATCTAATCCCCTTTGCAGTCACCGTAAGAGTTAGGTGCCTATTGATAGTTATTAAGGGAGGTTTTAGGATTTGATACATCCTTTGATTTCCCTTTCGGTATCAATTTCATGTCTATCTTTCTATCCTCATTTTCCTATCTATCTATCTTTACGTTTGCATCTTTGATTCGAGTCCTCGTGGGTCGATTCGTATCAATTATGGCTACTCCTATCGAAGGAATCTCTAAAGCAAAATAGCAGAGGGGAGATTGGGAATGTAGCATGCAGTTATAAATACATCAAGTAAAATCTGGGATTTTATGGACTTAATAATGAAGTACTGTATCAATAGGGATAAAGAACAACAGCTCACTCTAAAATTGAAAAATCAGCATGCAGGAGTAGTTGTGTTTGTTACAATGGTGTATGCAAAGTGTAATCAAAATAAGAGACTAGTTTTGTGGGAATCATTGGGTAAAATGGAAACCATAATACAGGAACCTTGGCTAGGGGGTGGAGATTTCAATGTGATAAGAAATGAGGAGGAGAAACTTGGAGGATTGCCAGTCATAGTAGATGAGACAGATAATTTTAATCACTGTATTAACATTTGTGATCTGGAAAAAAGTGCTTTTAAGAAAAGCAAATATACATGATTGAATGACAGAATTGATAAAGATTGCATATTTAAAAGGCTGGACAGGGTATTGTATAATGACAAGTTGCATGAAGTTTTTCCTATGATGGACTTAGAGAACTTGGTAAGAAGTGGTTCAGACCATGCTCCAATGTTGTTACAGTTTAGCAGGTTAAGTGAAAAACTGATCAAGCCATTCAGATTTCTCAACTTCTGGGTGAAGGAAGAATCATGCATGGAGGTAATTAGGCAGAATTGGAAAACTGATATAGAAGGTAATCCTTTTATTATGTTTCATCAAAAGTTAAAGAGAACTTAAGCTGCCTTGTCTAAGTGGAGTAAACAAACTTTTGGAAACATATTCCATGAGATTTCCACATTAGAGGATGTTATTAAGGTAAGAGAGAAATAGTTTGAAGAGGAGCCTACAAGAATCAATAGAACTAATTTTTCCAAAGAACAAGTAGAATTAGCAATCTAATTGAGAAGACAGAAGGACTCCTGGAGACAGAAAGTAGGATTTCAGTGGTTCAAAGATGGAGAAAGGAACACAAGATTTTTTTCGTGCAGTAGTGAAAGGAAGAAGGTCAAGGTTAAGAATTCAAAGAATCCAAAATGAATAAGGTAGTTGTCTGGACAATCAAGATGAAACAGCAGAAGCAACAAATAATTTCTTCCTTAGAGTTCTAGTCCTGCACTTTGTGGGTCTTCATTGAGGCCACGCTCGCTAGTCGCAGTCTCTGGCAAAGTGTCCAACTCTAGTACTCTTTAGCCTTTTTATTTTTTAAGAACGACTGGTAGATTTTAATATTTGGATGCACTTCCACATTTGAAGCTCATTTTATTTTTTAATCTCTCAAGTCAATTTCATTGGCAAGATTCGCTAGAAGTTCCTTACTTACTCCCTGTGTTTTCTCTTAAACAAGTTCTGAGATGATATATGGTCTTCTCTACCTCCCCTTTCCTACATAGGTATTCTCCCAAACACCTTTTGTCGTATAATAGTCTCCTCGAGCAACCCATCCATATAAATTTGGACAAGGGGAATTTCTATTGGTTTTCCATTCTTATTTATTGTAGTGCGAGGCTTCAGAGGCCTTTTAAAAGTCCATTGCACCATCAAAATTGGTCCAATTACTATTTGAATATATACAATGCCATTAAATATTGATCTCTTCTCAGACCTTGACGCGTAAACATGAGCAAAATTGTCATTAAATTATAACAGGGTATCAACACCACTTTCTTGGAACCCTTTTGCCTTATCAGTTTGCACCTATCAAAATAAACTATAAAATACAGTATCTTGTTTGAAGGATCAATGTCTAATTGGTAAAAAATTACATTCACAAAATCATTATACTTTATGTGTGTCTGTCACGAAAGCCTGATCAATAATGCTTAACTCCCACGCATGAAAGTGGACCCATTCATTTGCATGCACCTTATTCTTCCTACCCCATCAATGTCGAATAATATTTATTCTTAACTTCCCATGGTTAAGTAATGTACAATACTATAGAGGCTTAGAGGGTAACCATCTTCAATGTTAGAGGACTACATGCCCGTCAAGAAAAAACAAGTGCTACAAGTTGTGACTTTTTCATCTTTTTTGTTTTTAAATATATTTTTATATATAATAAAATAGTCACCAATTTGTATTAATTAATGTATGTGATGACTATTAAAAAAGAGGTGAACAGTCGTGACTTTTTGTCTAACACATTCAGAATAACTGATGAATCAAATTTCCTATCTGTTGCAAATAATGAATCATCTGTTAGAAGAAATTAAAACATCTCCTCTAATAGACGGTCCATCTTTCGCAACATATAATCCATATATTGCTACAAATGTCTCATCTGTTATAATATACAGACCATCTATTATGACAGATGGTAAATCTGTTGCAACAAATGGGTTAACTATTGCGACAAATGGACCATCTGCTGCAACAACTCAAAAATAACGGCTGTTATTAAGAGAGAAACCATTTTGAAAAGGTGAGAAGTTTGAATGTAAAATAAAAAGTCACAACTTTTCACAGAAAGCAAAAATTCAGTAGTTTGAATGTAATTAATAGAATGGAGCTGAACAATCGCGACTTTTTTTCTAACACATTCAGATTCAATCCTCTATAAATAGGTCCCTCTTTAATCTTCATTCTACTCCACTCTATTTATTATTTCTGGCATTTTATCTTTTCGTATTATATCTTCAACCACTTCTCTTTAAAGAGCATATTCCTTTCTGTTGAGGTAAGTTTTTTTTTTTGTGTGTAAATCTACTAGTTGGTAGTATATATTGTATTATATTCGGACTCTTTTCTTTACTGTTATGTTTACTTTTTTTGTCATTTCATGTGTTTTCAAGATATGGCTGATCCTGTTTGGTACACTGCTATTTTGCACGGCACCGTGTGGAAACTTCAGAGGTAGGTTAATGATCTGCAGAGGAAGTTGGTCACTGTGAGAGTAAGAATGTTCAGAGAGATGCAGAGGCTGATGAGGGCCCTGCTGCTGACGGTTGACAATTGACCGGCTGACAATAATAATGATAATAACAATTATAATGTGTTTTTTCTTTTAGCGTATGTATTTTAATTTTTCTATTTCGGATCTATACCTAATGTATTTTGTTTTTCGTTTAATAAAAAATTTATTTTTTATCGACTTTGGCTTTTTAATTCTTATTTAATTTTTATTCTATCTATTTCTTCTTCTGAACAAATATGTCGACGGTTGGAGGTAAGGAACAATTTTTAATCTAGTAGCAATAGCAAGATTTTTGAGTTCTTTCAACAGATGGACCATCTGTTGAAACAGATTGGTCATCTATTGGATTTCTATCAGCAGATTATCCATCTATTGCAATAGATTTGTCATCTGTTGGAGGAAACCATTCCAGTTTGATGAACTGTATTGTGTTCTTGCAGCTAATATCCATCTATTGCAACATATAGATAATCTGTTGAAAATAATTTTGTGGTTTGCTGTATTTAGTTTTTGTTTTGCCTCTTTTTATTGATGCACAAGTTATTAAAAAAATATTTTATATAATAAATGATAATATTTACATTCACAACAATAAGTTAAATATATAAAAGCCCATAACAAACAACACCACAAGTTTTTGCAATTTCAACGATCATGGTGGATTACGATCCCCGTATGTTAGTTCTTTTGTAGCCAACATTCTTACATACGTAACACTTGTTTCTTCTTAATGGTAATGATTCTCCGATTCCATACCTCCTCTTGTATGACCTTCTTCTCGATTTGATAGTGCTTGGGTCAATAAATGGAGGAGGTATTAATCTCCCCAAAAGCTCTGCAGGAACAACCCAAGATTCTTCGGGAGGCACCAGAGTAATATGCCCACTACATACCATTTTATATTTTTCCACCAAATAATATGGAGAGGAGTACTCATAATTTTTACTTCCATATTTTGCACCGTATTGAGCTCGAAACGCTGCCATATCATGTGGACAGGGTATTTTGTCCAAGCTAAAAACTCTGCATGTACAAGATCGATCGTGGCAACATCACCATGACCGTTGATACTGAACTTGTAGTCTGCTATTGGATGAGAAAATAACCTATTTATGTTTGTTGATATTATTTTTTTTGCTTCTAGAACAAATTGGGTTCCTGCATTGTCAAACTCTACATGCCTTTCGTGAAAACATTTGCCATACTTCTCATTTATTATATCAAACAAAGCCATGTTGGAAAATTCTCTTTTACCACCAAATAATGAATTCATCAATTTAGCTATGTTTGATGCTATAATATTGTACCTATACAAAAGAATCACTTAGTATAACATCATACTAATCTTGTACCTCAAACAAGACATTAAATTCATAAGAATGTACCTATTTGCTAGATAGTATGCCTGACTCTATCTCTCAAAATCGACACGTATGAGATGTTCTGCTGCCTTGGGATGTATATCCACTATTTGATATAAATGGTCTGAAAACTCTTCTCTACTATATGCTTTAACTGCTCTATAAAAAAGGGTCACAACCCTTTTGTTGTGAAAGTTGGTCCAAATATTCTCTCCAACATGCCTGATGCTACAACCAAAGTGAGATGAAGTGAAGAAAATTGAACCCATTTTTGAAATATTTGGATGCCTATCCAAAACAAAACACAACTCATCGATATCTTTGACGCAGCTTTGTAATTGTTAAAAAAATCATTAAGAGGCATCATATTCCTTATCCACTACATAAAAAGTGAAAGGAAAGATTTGATTCTCTACATCCTGCGCCACTGCTGCTAGCAGAACTCCATTATACCTGTTCTTCAAGAAGGTACCGTCGATGGCTATGTTTTTTCTCAAATATCAAAAACCTTGAATCCAAGCACCATAGGATATAAAAAAATACTTGGACCTTCCATTTTCATTAACATACAACACCGTCTTGCTTCTGGGATTTTTGGACTCAAGCATGTAACAGTAGGCATTGAGGACTGCATACTCGTGCATCCCCCTAACCAAGTCCTTGACAATCTCCATGGCCGTACATATCTTTCAATAACTGACCATGACACCTAATTTTATAAGGAGTTGATTGGACATATCCCTTATAGAAGGGCCTTTGCTATTGGGGAATCTATTCTCGAAATATTCACCGAGGACCTTTGTAGTGGCATGATAATTTTGTCCCAAAATGTGCTCCAAACCACATGTGTGATACTTTTTATGTTTATGAATGATGAATCTGTCAGAACTTAAGTACTTCACCACTCTTAACCACCACTTGCAGTTTGGATTAGCATATCTGTAGAAAAAGACTTTGCTCGAATTAATCACCTTCATTATTCTGAAATCTTTTTTCAAGCAAGGAGTAAACAAAGTAGTAGATAGTTTTTTATTGTCCTTGAATGACATTCCAATGTAAAAACCAGTCTCGTCGTCTTAACGATTGCCAAACTATGTCGATTGAGAAGAACTGCCCACCATATTGCTCGCAACAAATGGCGTAAGTGTTCGATCATCATCTGGAATATTCATGTCCAGTTCCTCAAACCTATCATCAAAGATGTATTGTTGTTGTTCTTCTTCTACATTCTGGTTCTTATTCTCTCTCATTTTTTCAACCACGTATACCCTTAACACCAGCCTAGATGAATCATTGAGATAACCACACAATCGAACCTGATCGGTTATCTTGAAAGGGAGTACCCTTTGATTTTTAAAGGAGTTGTGCATGTAGCTGATGATGAGTTCTTCCGATTGACAATTCAGTCCATAATAGCTGATGATTAAGTTCACAAAATCATCATACGAAATATCACTTTGGACTGTTGTAGATATCATCTCTAGCATTTTATCCTCCTTCCAATGCCATACATATTGATTGCTTTTCTCGATCCATTGACCATGGCAATACACCCCTATTATTATTGATCCCTCCATTAGTGGTACCTAAATACAATTATTTATTAAAAAAATTTAATAATTATATCATAATAATATTAATAGTGATTTTATAGTGCCGTAACATGAACCCCAACAGATGTGTAAGCAATTGCAACATATGAAAAATATGTTGGAACAGGTAAGTAATCATTTGCAACAGATTACTTACCTGTTGGGATTCATGTTACACTTCTGAAGCTGATTTCAACAAATGAGTCATCCGTTGTAACTGGTGAATCATATGTTGCAACAGACTATACATCTGTTGCAACATATGAAGCGCCTGTTGGGATAACCTGTTAGGATAGATATTACAGTACTAAGGAGCCTTTGAAACTGATTCCAACAGATGAGTGACATGTTGTAACAGATAACTAACCTGTTGCGATAGATATTTACTCTGTTGCAGCAGATGACACATCTATTAAAATCGAGTTCAGGTTCTATTGAAACAGGTTACTAATCTATTGCGACAGATATTTACTGTGTTATAACAGATGACGCATCTGTTAAAATCTAGTTTAAGTTTTGTTGCAATAGGTTACCAATCTGTTGCGACATATATTTACCCAGTTGTAATAAATAACTAGTCTTTTGCAACAGATGGATCATATGTTGCAACAGATGGCCCATCTATTCAATTCATGTTACGACACTATAGAACTAGAAATATGGATCCAACATATAAGTTATCCATTGCAACAGATGACTCATTTATTGCAATAGATGAGTGTTCTGTTTAAACAAATGGCTCTTATGTTGTATTCATGTTTGCGTGTTATCTATTCTAAAAAAAAGCAACACTATAGCAATTACCCAGATGACAAATTCAACTAAAAATCATAATTTGACTTACGAAAGTCTCCTAAGAAGTAATGCCAAAGTGCAAAGTGATGTACGAAACAAAATTTGACCTAAGAGATTGGTCAAGTAGCAACAATAGGGTAACAACAAAAACAAAAACAATGGTCAACAAGAAGAAGATGAATATGATAATAAAGTAGAAGATGATGAATAAAATAGCAACAACAACGAACAACCAAAATTGCTAAGAGAGAGAAAATAACAATGGATGAGAAGAGAGAAAAACACGTCTTTTTCCCTTAATTTCTTGTTATATTAGGTTAACATTTGGATTAAAGTGCAAATTTAAAAACTTATGGGATATTCTTAAACTTCTCCTACACCTCATTTTCAAACTCTTTTATCACTTTTTAATTAAAAGCCCGTAGTTACCATAAGATAATGATGTTCATGTGGTCTTCAAATCCCAATCAAAATCTGGTTATGGGTAATCTGAAAATGTAATTTATTTTGTAGTTTTCACGTGAGGCTTGGTTTTGACTTTGACACAGACCTAGTATCTGATAGATGAATCTGTAGATAATTCTTGAGTATTCTTTTGAATAGATCAAACTTCTGTGGTTGGATTAAGGCGAGGAGATACGGGTTGTGAAATTTAAGGCATTTTCAGACTGAGGTAATATTATGAATTCAATTAGCCAAAAAACTATGATAAAGGACGTGTTTGGTATATTGAAAAACTGCGTATGGGAATAGGGCTAAGGGAGAGTAACCAAGCTATTTAAAAGAGAATTTGGTGATGCAAAAGCGCATACAAATTATGAAGCTTTAACTTAATCTGTTAAGGTCTTTATCTCTCATTTATATTTTGTACTATTTTGTTGCTAGAACTATTTGTTATAATTTGGATTCCTTATATATGTTAGTATTAAGTTGATAAATTTGGGTCGTTACGTTGGTGCTTTCATCCATAGAACTCCAATAGCAGCTATGTTTCTACCTTGATTCAGTAGCGATGGCAACCCAGAGTGTTGGATTTTTTTGGCAGAGTTGTACTTCACGTATCTGGGCTTCTCCGAGAAGGATTGGCTGCCCCGTCCTTCTTTTTACTTAGATGGTGATGCCCTCACTTGGTTCAATTGGTTATTTCTCAATGATCAATCATTTGATTGGAACCAATTCAAGGAGAAATTTTTTCTGCATTTTCAGAAATGAACCTCTGCTGATCTGCAATGTCACTAAAACTTCTTAGAGCCTGAATCTGCTTTCGAACCATCCAACGGGATGAAATAAGCATTTTCTGCAATGTTTACTGGAGTTTACCTAATGTAATGGCTGATAGGCCTACTGTTATATCAACAATCTCCATAATTCAGCTTCCTGCCTTATTATTTTGTTCAGTCACAAACCTTCAATTAGCTGATATACATGATCCCAACTCTAATTTAACTAATAGAGACAAGTGACCATTGGTCAAAGACAAGGTGATCAATGAAATTTCCCAGAGTGATGAACCTGCTCTGCCTCGTCATTGCACAAGTGATGAAGCACTCCTCATTTCTCTTGTTGGATATGATCATCTTATACCCAACAAGATTGATTTAATTACTTGTTCTATGATACCAAACGATATCTAAATGAGCACAAAATAGCCCACAATCTTCGCAAAATAGTCCACACGATAAGACACCAAACGAAAACAACAAACACAAACTGAAACAAAAAAGAAGATAGGTATCTTGACACAAAGAGAACACGTAATGTAGCAACTAACGAGTAAATTAAACTCTAAAACCTCTACAAAATACGTTAACAAGCACCAAGTTCTTACGGTAACCGCCAAGGGAATCAACTCACCTCAAGATCCACCGTTTCCAAGCAAAGAATAATATTGGGTTTTCCAAGCCCTAAGCTACAATGGCTAGTCCAAGCCCTAACTAAGAACTACACTAAGGTGGTCTACTCTCAAAAGAGAGGATTTTCAATGTCTCGTATTTTCATCATTAAACAACTAAAGAGAGACCTAATAAGAGACTGTATATAGCCTAGCTTATTACATAGTATAATGGACAAAAATACCCTTAATGAAAGGAGAGGTCATGGGTTGTTTCTTTAATATGTAAAATCCCCAAAATACCCTTAATAAAGGGTGCTTCTTCAATTCTCCAAAACTATGGGGTCACACATTAAAAATTGTAGTCTAGAATTGGCATCAAATGTAAGCCCCACTCAATCTTCCACACACGAGTTTGTTTAATGGCATGCTCAAAATGGGTCCTCCATGCATGTTCTCGTATCCTCGAGGTGACCAAGTCTTGAGCCTCTATGTGTTGACCTCTAAAGATGTCATCAAAAGATAAGATGGTCATTTGTCCTATATCATCCTCTCTTTCTTGAAAAAGATTCGACCTCGAATCCAAACCTTGCACAATCGAAGAGAGGACAATCAAATACAAACTCCTCGTAGCATGAGGGTTAGGGTTAGCACAAGAAATCATCTCAACAAGCCAAGGTTGCACATATTTGAAATATAACCAAGGATTTTTTCAACAACAACAACAAGAAGCCCAGTGTATTCCCACATGGTGGGGTCTGGGGAGGGTAAAATATACGCAGTCCATACCGTTATCCCCAAAGAAGTAGAGAGACTATTTCCGATAGACCCCCGGCTTAATATAAAAAAAAGTCGTAATAAAACGTGAGCAGGATGGGTGGCTTAACAGATGTAAAGAATTAGAAATAGTAAAATAGAACTCAGAGTAATACAGGATAGGGGAACTAAGAGCCATAAGCTATAATCAATAAGAAAAATGAAATTTGGAATAGGGTACCCTCTTAGTAGTAACCTACACTCACAGACCAAATCCCCCCATCACACTCAATCTCTCTTGACTAGTGGATCCTACCCATCGAAATAAACCTGCAATTACTACCCCGTCTAATTAAGGACTCTCCTAATTACTTGATACAACCCATGTACTCACCCTAGCCTTCTACCCTTAGCTGTGACCTCTACACCTTCCTATCTAGGGCCATGTTCTTGGAAGCTGAAGCAGTTCTATGTCATGTCTAATAAATCTTCTCCAGTATTTCTTCATCCTCCCTCTACTCCTCCTAAAGCCATCCAAGGCTAGTCTCTCACACCTACAAGCTGGGGCATCTGCGCCCCTCCTCATCACATGCCCAAATGATCTCAGCCTTCCTTCCAGCATCTTGTCCTCCAGCGAAGCCACTCCCACCTTCTCCCAAACAATTTTATTCCTAACTCAATCTTCTCTTGTAAGCCACACATCCAACACAACATTCTCATTTCCTCCACCTTCAATTTTTGAATATGGGAGTTCTTGACAGGCTAACACTCTGCTCCATACAACATGGTTGGACGAACTGCCACTTTATAGAATTTGCCTTTAAGCCTAAGAGTTACCTTCCTATAACACAACACTCTAGAGGTAAGTCTCCACTTTATCCAACCAGCTCTAATCAGATTAGAGACATCCTCGTCAATCTCACCTTTTCCCTGAATTATAGACTCAAGATACTTAAAACTATCCTTCTTACATACAACTTAGGAATCCAACCTCACCACCACTTTGTCTTCCTGCCTTAAGTCACTAAACTTGTACTTCAAATACTCTGTCTTAGACCTACTCAACCTGAATCCCTTAGATTCTAGGGTTTACCTTTATACCTCCAATTTTTCATTCACACCCCGCGTCTCATCAATCAACACTACATCATCTGGAAATAACATACACCAAGGCATTTCACCTTGAAAACTCTGTGTCAACGAGTCCATCACCAGTTTAAATAGGAATGGACTAAGAGTCAAAACCTGATGCAACCCTATCTCAATCAAAAAGTACGCTGAGTCTCCTCCCGCCGTTTGTTCTCGAGTCTTCCCTCCATCGTACATGTCCTTAATAGCTCTGGTGTACGCTATCGGAACCCTTTTCACCTCCAAGCATATTTAAAGAACCTCCCTAGGGACTTTGTCATAAGCCTTCTCCAGGTGAATGAACACCATGTGCAAATCCCTCTTTCTTTCCCTAACTGCTCCACTAATCTCCTCACCAGGTGGATTGCCTCTGTCGTCGAACGACTAAATATAAAACCAAATTGATTCTCTAAAATGGACATAATATTTCTCAATCTTCGCTCAACCACCCTCTCCCAAATCTTCATAGTATGACTCAACAGCTTAATACCCCTATAGTTGTTGTAACTCTAAATATCCCTCTTATTTTTATATAACGGAATCATTATACTCCATCTCCAGGCCTTAGTCATTCTCACAGTCTTAGAAATATCATTAAACAAATCAGTCAACCACCTTAAGCCTGCCCCACCCACAAACTTCCAAAAATCCACTAGAATCTCATCGGGCCCCGTCGTCCTACCCCTCCTCATCCTACGAATAGGATCCCTGACCTCCTCCACCTTAAAACGTCTATAGTAACTAAAATCACAACTCTCCTCTGAATGCTCCATCTCGCCTAACTCAGTGCCTCTGTCCCCTTCCTTATTCAAAAGTCTATGAAAATACTCCTGCCATCTCTTCTTAATATTTAAAACTATTCATACGATTCTTTGAATAAAATATTTAAAACTCAATGAAAGATGTACAGAGGATTTGGTTATGGGATTCACCAAGAGTGACACTTTGCTTGTCATTTAGTCTAAGAAATGAGTTGGGTGCACTAATATCACCATTTCCATATTTGGCACTGAGGTCAAATGGGAAGAGTGGCCATAGATATGGGTCTAGACACCACTCCCCTTTCCCATGGTCTCTACCCAAACTAAATGACATAATCTCTACAATAACATACATATCATCAAAAGAAAATAAAGAGTAGAGAAAAGTATCACTCAAGTCGACTTCTACTAAGGTGCCCTCATGTGTGTACTTACTACTAGTTTTCCAATCATCACCATGAGTACTCTCAACAATAAAGTCACACAAAGTAAAATAAGGAGTTACTTCCAAGACAACACATTCCTTACCCTTAAGAGTACTATCATCTTCCAAGAAGAGATTTTCATCTTTAAGAGAAATGTTGTCACACCATAGTGGGTTAACATATAGGCTATAGCCTTCGAGGTAAGCTATACCATATTTTTCACCACTAGGCTCATTAGAAGTGTTTATATCATTTTCAAACAAGATATTATACCTAAAGAGTGCATAATCCAACCGACGGGTAGATTTGGAACAAGCAAGTTCCTCATTCTCTAAGAGATCAATATCAAGTTTTAAAGCAGTTTCAAGCACAAGATTGTCCCAAGAATAGCTCTCGGGTTCACTCCTCTTTTATTAAGCTACTTTTTCAAATACTTCACTCACTTAAGTTTGATTAAACACACCACACACATACTCAAGTGGTGGACAATTTTCATAAATAGGTTGATCAACACCAATTACACAAGACGATGTACTTCTGTTCAACATATAGGCTTCAATACTAGGTGGACATAAATTGATCTTACAGGAAGAGTCAATTTGGTCATCAATAGGATCAACTAGTGAATCCATACTCACAACATGTACATCATCAACAAAACGCAAAGAATTATTAGACTCACAAGTAAGTAAGCTACTACTCACACTCAATAGGCTACTAGCTACACAATTATCATTCACATGCACAAAAGTGTACGAGTTAGCTATTTTACCTTGAAGTTCTTGAGTCGACTCTCCTTTACCATGTTGTGAAGGACCTCCATAATCTTAGGAAGAAACTTTACTTCGACATTGATCTCCTTCACTTTCTATGTTGGTACCTACACAAATGTCCTTGAAATAGAAGGACAAACAATGTTAGCTCAGTTTGGTGGCAATTCCCTCACTTTACTCCACGCAACCTCTCCTTTTTCCACTCTCGGATTACCACCTTGAACACCTTTAATCCTCTCAATATTTTGTCTCTCATAAGCATTCAGATTGGAGTAAGTATTCATTTCTCTTTGTGGCTCGGGCAGCATGTATGTCACGAGGTGATTTCCCCACCGGTCTCTTACAATATTTGGCCAATTTTACACATTTGGAACTTTATGTTGTGCAAATCAATTGGCACCTAAGCATATATGACTGTATGTCAATGGAAGAATATCGCATCACACCTCTTCATGGTATTCAAATTGGGAGAAGACAACTTTGACTCTCTTGATAACCTTAAACCCGTCCAAGAAGTATGAAACAAGTAAAGGATTACGAAACAACCCCAAGTAGTCTACCATGGATAGAAATATGTAGTTTCTATAGTACCTATCATTTAACACAACGAGGCAGCCCGTTATCCGACAAATGGTCACCTTTCCGAAGTGTACATTCTTTCTTGAATCAACATTGTAAAGCACACGAGTACCCCTCAATTTTGGAGATGCATACCCTTTTCTTCTCATTGGACAACCTCCACTAGAGCTAGTATAACCATTCACACTATATCGACCTTGACAAGAAGTACTATAAGGTAGAGAATATGAATCTTCACACTCCTCATGTGTACTCTCATCATAGCTCTCATAAGCTTTTCGAATGAAAGGGTTATACCTAACACCAAATCTAGCTTCAGAGTGAGAAGTGTAAGACTCCTCACATGCCCTAATGTCATCATAAGATCCATCACGAGGTCCTACATTATTTCCAAATTCCCCATAAGCACTAGGCACTCCATTCACCTCATTTTCCCCCTCAAAATCGTAACTCTCAAATCTGCCAAAGTTTTGATCATGGCTATTTGCATAGCCTTCGCAATCTTCCTCAATTTCATAGCCATAAAACCCTTCACTACAATCATAGTCTCCCATGTTGTAGTCATAATTATCCCCAGCTATAGAAGACATGTTCCCCTTATATCACCTTTGTACCTACCCAATGAACAAACAAGATTAGTAGTAAAAGCTCCTCAGCAACACTCGTATACACCTGCCTTTGTGATTCTCATAATTGGAGAGACAAATATTGAAAGTTGCTTATACTCCGGTAGTCAATATGATGTCAATTCTAATTGGCGGCCAGAATGGATTCTTGTTTGATTGAATCAAGAAACAAAAACAAAATTTACTTACGTACTTGAAACAAAGAAAATACTATGACTTATAAATGAGAAAAACACACAATACAACGCTTAACACGAAAGAAAACATACTCAAAGACTAATCTACAATCTAGTAGTATTTACTAGTTTGCTAATTAGTATGAGAACCAACAAAATATAAACCAATAGAATAAATAAAGTGAAACTTGTAATTCTAACGTTCTTGAGCTATTGATGATGTGGCACTCGACTATTGGTCAATGGACAAAAAATATTATTGATGTTGAAAATTTTTGTTCCAAAATTTTGCTTGTTTAAATTTCACAAAATGGGGGGAATTTCGATTTTGGTAGGTTAACAAACAAGACTTTAAGTCCTTTTTTTCAAAATTCAAACCTTGACCAACCTTCACCTTTTGGCAAGACAACCTTTTAGAGGTCTTGTCCCCCTTTCCTCTTTTGGCTTGTCTAGAAAAATGAACTTACTCCCTTTTGGTATGAATACTTTTGGGAGGTCTTTTGTTATTTTTCCTCTTTGGTAATATTTTGAAAGTTGTTTCAAGAATAACATAACAAGAACCCACACTCTCTTCCCTTTGAATTTGGATCAAACAAAAACCATTTACAAGACTTCTTCAACATAACACAAGAACTTTAACAACAACGATAACAAAACCGTCCACTCTTCCCATAACAACTTACAATTTTTTTTACTCAAGAACTTGGGTTAGACTCAAGTACTGTTAGAGAGAAAGAAAACCAACACAAGAAACAACAAAGACAATCATAAGAACACCTAAATTTAGACACAAATTCGGCCAAGACACCAAACTCGTAGAATAACTTATTTTTATGAGATTTTCGACCTTGGACACCTCTTCTAATGTTAGGAAACAAAGATCTAACACTAGAACACACATAACACACAAAAATAACAAGAAAACTAGGCTTTAAATTTTAGACTAAACATAAAAATGTGGACAGATTACTATTTTTGGGTTTTTCAGCCTTTCAACACTTTTATTTTATTTTTGGGTGAACAAACCCAAGATTGATCTTGTGAGAACGAAATCAATGATGGATTTGATACCAAATGATATGAAATGATATCTAAATGAGCACAAAATAGTCTACAATCTTCGTAAAATAGTCCACACGAGAAGACACCAAACGAAAACAACAAACACAAACTTAAACGAAAAAGAAGATAGATAACTTGACACAAATAGAACACATAATGTAGCAACTAAAGAGTAAATTAAACTCTTAAACCTATACAAAATACATTAACAAGCACCAAGTTCTTACGGTGACCGCCAAGGGAATCAACTCACCTCAAGATTCACCGTTTCCAAGCAAAGAACAAGATTGGATTTTCCAAGCCCTAATCTGCAATGGCTAGTCCAAGACCTAACTAAGAACTACACTAAGGTGGTCTACTCTCAAGAGAGAGGATTTTCAATATCTCATATTTTTATCATTAAAATACTAAAGAGAAAAGACCTAATAAGAGACTATATATAACCTAGCTTATTACATAGTATAATGGACCAAAATACCCTTAGTGAAAGGGGAGGTCATGGGTTATTTCTTTAACATGTGAAATTCTCAAATACCCTTAATGAAGGGTGTTTATTCAATTGATACAAGAATCAACTACTAAAACTAAATTACTCCTAAAGAAACAAAAATCAGCAACTACAGGAAAGGAGATGAAGTAGAAGAACACACGAATTCAACACAAAAGAAGAGAAAAGTGCATAAATGTAAAGGATAGATAGTGAGACATACAACTACACCAATGAATATCACCAAGGTATGTATCAAACACCAAGAAACACAACACCAATGGAGGATAACACCATACTCTTAGGTGGACCAAAGGAATTCACACTCCTCAATTACACCTTTCTTGCCAATTGATCAACACAAGTGAAATTCATCAAATATATTAATCCCTGCCAATTGATCAACACAAGTGAAATCCATCAAATATATTAATCCCTAGTTTAGATGTCTTTTCCAAGACCTACACTAAGATGGCTTTTGCAAGCCCTACACTAAGGAAAGAAAATACAATTTGAGTAATACTCAATAAATTCATTAGAAGTGTAATGAAAAGAGAAGCTAATTTGTCTATTTATACTATTACAAAGTAAATGTCAAAAATACCCTTAATGAATAAGGGAATTGGGGCGCCTCTTGAGTGTGACTTTAATGTGTAAAATGTCTTCTATACCCTTCACTTGAGGAGCCTTTTGAGTGTAAAGGTTCTCCTCCTAGCTTCACTTGAACAAAAATTCAAAGAAACTCCAAAAGGCCTTCAATCACTTGTCAATTCCGAAGCTTTAACCTTTGATAATGCCTTGTACTTTTTTGTGCTCTTTAGGCTTGTATCATCCTCTACATCTTGAAAGGAATTTGTCCTCAAATTTAGATCTTGCAAAACCAAAGAGAGAGGCAAACAAGCACACAATCCTCTTGGTAGAAGGGTTAGTATTAGTACCATACTCATATCATCAATCCATGGTTGTTCACATTTAACATACACCTATATATCCTTGGTATTCAACATGAGAATATTAGCATAAAGGATACCAAAGAAGTGAATAGCATCAATATTAAAAGATAATGAGCATGAACCAAAACTACACCTCTCACACCCCACACGTACACCGGGATCAAATGGAAATAGTAGACTAGGGTCTAAACCTAGAGGAGCCATTTATTTCACTAGTCTATCAAGCTAAGGGGGTACATATTTAAAATACAACCAATAATCCTTTGTTATGATCATAAAATACTTACTACAAGCATCATAAAGGACATGGTTAAGAGAGACATCAAGGAAAAAAGAATGCAATCCAAAACACAACCTTCCCCACTCCAATAATATATCGGGATCAAATGGGAGAAATAGACAAGGATCTAAGCCGAGGTTAGCCATTCATTTTACTAGAGAATCAATCCCACAATCACCCAAGGCATTTCTTACAACTTTGGCATACACATGGTCACTATGAAAAAGATTAATATCATGACTTTCATCACACAATTTCAAAGTACCATACTCATTATCTAGATCAATATTACAAGTATCAACATCTATTTGAGAGATTTCAAGCATATCATTCACATATTCAAGTAGTGAGTTATTCTTAGGAGCACATTAAACATTATACACAACAAGAGAACTACCAAGAAAAAAAGCACATACTTCTACTCTATGTAAATCCGAATTCACACCCCTTTGGCTACTAATAGCCACATCACAATATTTTAAACTTAAGGGAGTGTAGAGTGTACCAATTTTACCTTCATTTATACTAGAGCAGCCCACTTGTTTTTCACAATGCCCAACTAGTGTGTGAATACTCTTATGACTTGGTAAGGGAACCTTATTCAAGTTATAATTGCTAGCACTAGGTTGACACAAATCATTCTTACGAAAAGAATTGATTTTGTCATCTGAAGGATCAACTAGTGCTTGCGTACTCCCAATAATAGCTTGGTACTTATGCAACCTAACATCACCAAGAGTATCACAAAAGAAAGACCATACATTTCTTCACTAAGCAAATCCAAAACTACACCACTTTGGCCATTACTAGCCACATTACAATAATTCAAGTTTCTAGGAGTGTAGAAGATAGCTTTGTTACCTTGTAGATCATGGAAAGTGTGTTATTCACTTGTGCTTGAATTATGAAAGCCTTTATGCTCCACATTACAAGGTAATATGTCAAGGTTTTCCTTTGGGCTCACTTCTTCATCACTTATCCCACAATCGGGACTTTCGGCCAAGGGCTTGAAGGGAACTTCCTTGGGCTTCTCCTTGGGACTTCTAGGGTCTTGAACCTACACATGAGAAGATAAAGTACTAGGAAAAATGATAGTATTTGGGTTAGTGAGTAATAAGGATTCTTTGTGGACAAGACCCACAATTAATTGTGACTTTTTCCTTCCTACTTTATCTATTCCAGCCTCGAGTTCCCCTACTCTTTTCCTCTTTTCTTCACCTTCTTCTCGTATCCCACCACTAAGTTTCTCTCTATCTTGAGGATTAAACTCAGTCTCTTCAAATTCTAACTTGTGGAGAGGAGGCATTGGCTTTTGTGAAGTGTAGGGTCTTTGAACTTGTGGATTTTGAGGTGGCATTTGAGTTTGTGGAGGTTTTGGAGGACATAGTCTATCAACCCCTGCATTAATTCTAATCATGTTACCTCTCATGGATCTTACGTCACACTTTATGGATCTTAAGTCTCCTTTTATAATGTTAAAATCACCCCTCAAGTCTCGGGAAAGGGCATCAATCCGAGCTATTAAGGCTCCCAAAACATCATTACCCAAGGGTTGGGATATGGTACCCTCGGATTCCATCTCAATTGTACCTAAAAAAAGTGAAAAAAAATAGCAAAGAGGAAAACCTACAAAACAAACAAACACGTTAGTTCAAAAGCCTCACCACACTCACACTCGGATCTCACCTCACACTTGGTCTCACAAGTGTTGAAAACTTAGCAATACTTGGTAAGTAAATTGAGTGGTGAATATGCCTTGGTCTAGAATTGATTTTTGTTTGATAAGAATCAAATAAAATGATGCACGAAATTGAACCAACAAACTACTACGAATTAAAAATAAGAAAAGGCACACAAAAACCGAAAACATGAAATAAATGAACTCTAGACTAATTACCAACGTAGTAGGTACTTACTAGTTTGTTAATTAGTGATGGAATTTAACATACAAGAAACTAGAATAAAAAAGTTAGAAACTAGGAAATCTACTTAGGAACTCAATTTGGCCGATTACACTTGATGATGTGGAACTCTTTGATTGGACGTGGTTTTCAAAATTTTCAATTCCAAATTTTCTTCAAGTCTCGGCCTACACTTAAGGAGAGAAAATAAAAATGCCTTGGAGGGGAAAAACAACAAGTTTGGAGCTCTTTTGAAGCTCCAATTTGAATTCAAAAGATTGGTCCCCCCTTTGTACTTGGATTGTACTTGATTTGTACTTGGTTGTCTCCTTTGTTTTCTTCCTTCTTTTGGATGAAAATGAATATGCCAAGAAATATTCTTCCACAAATACCAAGTACACACTCTTTTCTCTCCTTTTTGGATCAAACACCTTCTTAGAGTATTCTTCTTCAACAAGATTGGATGAACATAGAAGATCAAGATGAATATTCAAGAGTTGACCAACGTTTGACCTTCACTCAAATGAACCCTGACCTTTATTTTTTTTTATAGATCTAGGTTCCTTAGGCCAAGATGAACTCAAATACCACAAAATAAGCAACAACCAATGTCCAACGCTATAATGCCATACGACTCTATCACCTTTAAAGCTTCAAGATGCCATATCCATGGTGGATCTAGCTCAAAATCGTCCAAATCTTGTTCCAAGAGTAGATATAGACTCCTTAGGTTCTAGGGAGTACGGATATAGCACTTGAAACCAATAAAACACAATAAAATTTAGTAGATCTAACTTTTACCACACGTATTGACTACAAAAAACAAGACAACACCATTTTTTTTTTTGAGTTTTTCAGATTTTTGACTCTTTTTTTGTTGAGATTTTCTTAGATCCAAGGGTTAGAGTTGTGAGAACAACTCTAATACATGGATTTGATACCAAATAATACAAGAATCAACTACAAAAATGAATTACTTCTAAATGAACAAAAATCAGCAACTACAAGAAAGGAGATGAAGTAGAAGAACACACGAATTCAACAAAGAACAGAAAAGTGCATAAATGTAAAGGATAGATAGTGAGACATACACCTACACCAATGAATAGCATCAAAGTGTGTATCAAACACCAAGAAAAACAAAACTAATGGAGGATAACACCACACTCTTAGGTGGACCAAAGGAATTCACATTCCTCAATCACTCCTTTCTTGCCAATTGACCAACATACGTGAAATCCATCAAATGTATTAATACCTAGTTTAGATGTATTTTCCAAGACCTAAAATAAGATGGCTTTTCCAAGCCATACACTAAGGAAATAAAATTCAATTTTAGTAATACTCAATCAATTCATCAAAAGTATAATGAAAAGAGAAGCTAATTTGTCTATTTATACTATTACATAGTAAATGTCAAAGATACCCTTAATGAATAAGGGAATTGGGGCGCCTCTTGAGTGTGACTTTAATGTGTAAAATATTTTCTATACTCTTCACTTGAGGCGCCTCTTGAGTATAAAGGTTCTCCTCCTAGCTTCTCTTGAACAAGGCTTCAAAAATACTCTAAAAGGCCTTCAATCACTTGTCAATTCCGAAGCTTGAACCTTTGATAATGGCTTGTACTCTTTTGTACTCTTTAGGCTTGTATCATCAATTCTTCAAAACCATGGGGTCGCACTTCAAAACTTGTAGTGTCGAATTGGCATCAAATGTAAGCCCCACACAATCTTCCACACACGGGTTTGTTTAATGGCATGCTCAAAATGGGTCATCCATGTATGTTTTCATATCCTCGAGGTAATCAAGTCTTGAGCCTCTATGTGTTGGCCTCTAAAGATTTCATCAAAAGATAAGATGGCCATTTGTCCTATATCATTCTTAGAGTTTGTTTGTTGAATCGGAGGAGCTTTTGGATGCAATAGATCTTTAAATCTGGGAAGAAATTGGATTTACAAATTGAACAAGTCGGGAAGGCACAAGTGTTTGCTAAGACTCCTCACTGAAATACCGGCCAACCACTTGATCAATTAGCACCTATGGTGATGGATCCTTTTGCTAGCTTGGTCCTAGGTAATAACTTTCCTTTTGGTCAAATACTTGTTGTTCCTGTTAGTGTCAAGTTGGATGACGACCATTTCCTTGAGACTTATTATTCTGGTCATACGGGGGCTTGCACATATCTACACTATGCGCTTGAATTTTTAATAGGGACTATCCCATTTTGTAGCCGTGTTGACAATTGATCTGACACTGGGCAAGATTTTGGAGTTGATTCATGTGTGCTTTTATTTGTTGAATTTGAAGAGCTAACTCAAGTTTCACATGAGGAATCATGGCTAGTTTGTTTTCATAGTTTGGAGTATATGCTGTTGCATGATAAGATGTTCATGATGGCTAATAAGGTTTTGGATACCAAGAAGTTCATTACTGTTGAAATTTTTCTTATTGATTTTGAATATCCAGCATGGGTTGTTGATTTTGCCCCAATTATTAAGCAACCACTACTGCATTTGGAGTTGTTCAAATGGGTTATAGTCGAGGTTGTAGAAATCTCTCATTTTGGCTATTCAGTTGATGTTATTTGTTTATGAGTACATCCTGGCAGTCTTGAACATCTCAGTGAACTATCATCCTATGAGGACATGAATCATTTGCTTGCTCGACACGCTAGACATATCTACCCTCAGTGTTGGCTCTGGCTTGGACAATGCTTGGAGCAGATGGGTATTATGTCAACTTATTGTTATGTCCCCCTTATAAGTAGAAGTATATTCGCTCACTTTAGTACGCATGGTCATTTTGCCCTTATATTAACTTGGTGTTTGATTTGCCATTATCAATTTGACTCAAACTTTCTATTTGATCCCGATTCTAATTTATTTACCATCTTCCTAGGAGCTATAAGAAATTGTGAGTATTGAGGCATTTTGGGCAGTCTGAACCTTGTAAGCTCCAAGCACTACCTGTGAGGAATTATTTTACTGCACCCTTTGGACTTCATATCATAGAAACAATCAGCGTGCAGAAATATACTCTCTTGGAAGTTTCTACTGATGTTCTCTCTGCAACTCCCTTGAACATGCTACTTAGTCTTGTCGAAGACGTTATACTACATGATATCGATGATGCAAGTGCTCAACCACCAGGAAGACAGGATATATTATCTCTTAAGAGCTAACAGATGTCACCTAGAAATACTATGGTTGCTGACAAGTTATTGCAAAAGATGCATAAGGTAGTTCCTCGTTATGTTGATGAAGGTTTTGTAGAGCTTCTTCCTGTAGTCTTAGTTAATAATAAGGTTCATATGCTTGATATGAGATATTTTTCTTACATGAACCGCTCATGGAGATCTACTATTTCAAATTCTTATTTTTGCCACCAACGAAGGCATTTATTATGTCATAGTGACTACTAAGACTATACATTGCATTCGTGTTGAATTGCTCGGTTTGTTACTGAATTTTGAAACTGAAACTAATAGTCTGGCTGAAGTGATGCTGCTATTAGATAGACATGCACAAGTGAGCAAGTCGTGCAGTAAACAAATGATGGAACGGATAGTGACTAGAATGCCTAAAGAGAGCCTCATTCGTCTAAGCGCCAACACTTTTTCGCATTGTTATGCATCTACATGAACCTTGAGGACAAGGTTCTTATCGAGGGAGGGAGTATTGTTATGAACCTGATCAGCCAAAAGACTAAGGTAAAGGGAGTGCTTGGTATATTGAAAAACTTTGTGTGGGAACTGGGGCAAGGGAGAGCAGCCAAGCTATTTAAAAGAAAATTAGTATAGGTATATGTGCAATGCGGGGAATATTTCTAAAACATTTGTCATTAAAAATGTTAACTTATTCATTGAAATAATAAAATTCGTTAATTTTTATTGTATCACATTGACATAAATGATGTAAATTAATTATGAAATATTAAATATAACTTTTTAATAAATAATTCAGAAAAGTATACCCGATCCTCGACCCACTCCAACTATTCAAAAATCAAATCTATATAAATAAAGATAAAGAATTGTGTGGCTATTAAAAAAATTACATTGTTCACTATCTACAATTATTAGATTGTTAATATTGGCTTTTATTAGCTTAACAACTGTATTGATAAAATTATCAAGTGCTCTTCTTATTAGTACAAAAATAAAATAGATATATTTATTTTGTTCAATTGTATATTTTCTATTTTTAAACTTTTATTTTATGGTTAACATCACTTTAATTTGAAATTTATTGATAGTAATATCTTTGTTATTGATGGAACGTAAGGGGGTTGCACCACACCATGAGGGACCAGGTCTCTTAGAGTCAGTCACAGATAATCAACCAGTAAAGCAGTAGGAAACTAAAACTTTGCTGAAAACTAAAGAACATAAAAGATTTAACGTGGAAAATTCCTTGCTTAAGGGAGGAAAACCACGGGTTGCTCTCACAAGAACTCAACAGTCCACTATATTCAAACTCTTGATTACAGACTCCAATGAACCTAACTCTAGGCTCCACCAGTTTGCATTAGCTCTATTACAAACCTACCTTGACAACTCTACAAGGAACATACCTCAATACTGATTAACTCTAACCAATATTGAAATTACGTTACTCTAAAAAAAGCAAAGAAAAGCATTACTCTTATAACATGAGTAATTTGATTACAAACTCAAAATTCTACTCAAGAACACATACTCTTTCAGTACATACATAAATCAAAAACTTAAGCAATATTGCTAAGTTGAGTTTTCGCCTCTCTCTCACTTATATATTCTAATCTTGCAAAAACTCATCAATTGAGAAACATTCTTTTCCTTTTATAGTGGAATAATGATTAAGGTAGAAATCTGATTGGGCCTGGTGTCCTAAAGGTACAAGCTCACCTGCGCAGTTTTTACACTAGAGGACAAAACTGCGCAAGATAGTGACAGCTTTACTTAATACATAAAGACCCAGGGACCTGGTCCCTTATTATCAGCTGATCATTATCAAAACACAATTTAGCAATTTTCCCCTTTTTGATAATGGCAAACTACAGAATATGATCACAAAACTTTGAAGCATCAAATTCATTCACCTTATTCAGTCAGAGTGATTACAACTACTGTCAGCGAATGTTCCCCTATCATTATGCACCACGCTTCCCCCTATCAATATGTCATTCAACTTAGGGACCTGTTCCTTTGTTGTCAATTGACATAAAAAACTCAACTCACTGTATTTTAATGTTTCTTCTGTCAATCCTCCTATAACAAGCACCATATTTCCCCTAATCATTCTACCCTCAAACTTCACAAGCATTTTTATTTCCCCCTGTCAATAAGCTATTCAACATATATGTCTCCTAGTACCTGTTCCCTTGCACACCTGGTACCTGGTGCCTTACACACCTGGTACCTAGTCCCTTATACATCGTGCAACACACACCTCACCTGTTTCTTACCACATAAATTTAGTATTCTTCCTTTTGGTATTATTGAAAAGTGATAACTGTAATCGAAGAGTAAAAAGAACACATATGAGTTAACTCATGGCCATTGGGGTAACACTGTCATGAAAAAAACCGTTAAAGAAGAAATAGATGAGATATACAAATATAGGATTCATTCAGTAAAATCAGCACTAGTACAACAATACCAAAATAACTATAAAACAACTATCTTCAAAACCCACAATAAACATAAGAACTTTAAACTGACACAGGGATGATACAGTGACACATGGATAATTGGACTTAGGTAGGGGGCTTAGGGAAGAAGGACTTGATCAACATCTTTATTCTAGAACTCTCTGTATCATGGGAATTTAATAATTGCTTAGTGAGGTCTTTAACTTCAGCATTGAGACCTTGAACCTTCTGAATGAGTTCTACAACCTTGATCGGGAGCTTAGCATTTTCTGCTGCAAGTTCCTCTACGGCACCAGGTCCCTCTAAGGACAAATTCTGATTCTGCATCTTTATGTGCCATATCACAGCATCCTTAGCAGCTTGCTTAATCCTTATCTCTTCCATTTTTTTTAAATTCTCCCAAGCAGTCAATAGCTCTGACACTTGGGACACAATTCCCATATTTACTTCAATGCATTCATTTTCTACCAATGTTGTCAGACTAAACTTTTGTTTGACTATTTATGAAGTCTCTTTACTCACAACCACTCTAAAGTGATCAAATACCCTGCTCAAGAAATACCTATAAGGCATCCCATGTTTGTCTTCCTTCTCATGGATGGCCTTATGTATGTTCTTTAACATTAGAGCAGGCAGACTTATTAACTCAAATTAACTCAAACACTCAATCAGAAATAAATCAACAACTGAAGCAATGGTTTTTCCCTGACCTAGGCAAAAAAACCTTGTTATTAAATTCAAATACCAATTGGAACTCAGTTGTGATAAAATTTCTTTCTCACCAAAGTTATTGATGTTCCTCCTACCTTAGAAGAATTTATCATGAACTTAGTTGAGACTTGTTGTTTTACAACAGTCCTCACCTTTACAATATGCACATCTAGGATTTTGCCTAGTGACTCTTCATCCAATCTGACTTGTTTTTCTTGCACTTTGGCCATCAAGCTTAACCCATCATCTGAGAACTCTATTGTATAATAAAATTCCCTTACTTACTCTTCAAAAATCATGGGAGCTAGTTTCTCCAGGAGGTGCAACCATCCCTGGTGTTTGACATATTCACCAATTCAACCATGCCAGGTTTCTCATAAATTCTGGGATCAAACACTCTCCAAACACTACTTTCCATGTTTTCAAAATCTTATTCCTTTGCTCTCTATACCCAACCTTTTTTTCTTCCTCTTTTCTTCTTCTTTTGAAATCACTACTTGGCTCCTCCTTTTCAACAACTTTTCTCTTCTTAGGACCAGGTCCCTCAGAGACTTTCTTTCTTTTAACAATAATATATTTCTACTTCATTCCTATAAGGCTACCAGACTTTTGAGGACCATGTTCTTCCTTAGACATGAATTTCTCATCTTTTTTTATCCGTTGCCGCAGTAACATTAGGATCAATGTTCTCATCCTTCCCAACCTCTCCAACTTCAACATTCTTTTCCCTACTACAACAACTTTCTTGAGCTTTCTTTTCTTAGTATTAGAAGACTTGCTAGCCTTCATAGCATCATCTAATAACTTCGTTTCAGACCCCCTAGTAGAATAAGATCTAGCAGCTTTATATCAGAATCATTCACTTTCTTCTTGATTTTACTGCCTCTTTGTTTTTTCATAGGCCATCTCTGAGGTGGTTCATCCTCATCTTCTCGATCCTTCTCATTTGAAGGTATCACAATCTCTCTATCCTTAGCCACATCATTCTTTTTACCAATTATTTTCTCTTTAATACTAACTGAGCTTTCCTTGGGATCATGTGCGAGCAGAAACAAATTTTCAGCTACTCAATCTACACTGCTGGAAAGATCAAACCTCTTTACAGGTATTTTCTCATCACATAATTAGGCAACGATGGAGTTTAACTCAGATAGAGAAGGGGAAATAAGTAATTATGGGGTTTATGAGAGTTTAATATTTTTTGGTTTTTAGAAGAAATGGGGATTTTAGTGTCTTTAGGTAGTTTTGATTCTTTTGAGGAAGGAAAAACATTAGATTAGGGGATCTCTAGTTCAACTAATGAATCAAAACCTTGATTTAGATCCTCTACCAAGGTCGATTCAGCTAAAACTTTACTAGTTAAGGATGTTTCAACAGGGAAAGACTCATTTAGGGGTTCTAGAATTCTGGAGAGAATTTAGAAGGTAGAGTTGACATAGTTTCTTGTTGAGGACATAGGATAATGTCTTCTATGGTTTTAGGTGTTAAAGGATCAGAAGGTTCACTTTGACATTATTCTGATTGATTTTCTAGAGCTTTATTGACTTCAAGATCTTTAACGGGGGTTGAGGAAGAAAGAATGTTCGCCATTTCAAGATTTTATCAGAAAAAGAGAAATAGAACAATTTAATTCAAATATGAAGGACAATTGGAAAAGATGATTTGAATTAATTTTTGAAAGACAATAAAAGAAGAAAAATTTGGTTTAGTGGCATGAGTGAAGTGACCGTTGTCCTTAAAAAAGGATTTTTTTTGAAATGACACATCTGAATTTAATAAGTGCGACTTCTCACATTGCTATAAAGTGACAATTTTTGATCAGATGAGAAAAGACGCTTACATTGTTTTGGTACTAAGCTTGAGAGATGGGACCAGGTCCTTCTCTTTCTTGAGAGAATTCTCGAATTTGTGCAAGCCACATCTGTCCTCTTCCAAAACTGTTCCCATAGGTATATACTGCAAAGGTATGGTACTGAGTTAAACCAATGAACCTACTTTACCAAGGATACCTATCTCCTAATCATAGCCAAATTTAGGAAGAGAAACTAATTCATTTAGTAGGTCAAGTTAATTTGATTAATCATAGCCTCAACTTGTTTATTTCATTACACCACTTTATTCTAGAAATTGTTCTGAAAGTAGGTCTGGGGACCTGGTCCCAGACTTAACTTCTTTTAAGTTGCTGAATCTTCTCCTTCATTGGTTTAATCCAGTCAACATTTATTGAGCCTCTTTCACATTTTAGGCTCAATTTAGGACATGAATATTAAGAATGCCATGGAATTTCTAGTTTCAGCTCTTGCTTGGACTCCAGATTCTAAAGTTGTAGTCATATTCTCAAGTGGATGAGAAAATTTGTGCCTCCAGTTTGACCTTCTGAGATTAATTTCACTGGGACCAGGTCCCTAAGGAGTTTGACTGGATGCTTTTTGTTGTTCTTTAACTGGAGTTGGGGTTTGTAAATGAGATTTTGAATCACCATCGCTTTTATCATTCCTTTCTATTATCATTGAATCATTTGACCATCATCTTTAGAAGTATCATCTCCTTGAACAGAAATGAGTTCTTCAATGTTAGAATCTTCCTCATCAGATACATCTATTTTCTAGATTGATCAAAGATCATATTCATACTTTCTTCAACACACAGAGTTCCCATTTTTTTTGGTGAAAACTCTATATGTTTATCTTGATGAGGTGTAACCCACAAGCATAGCTTCATTTGAGTTTGCTGGGAAAAGATAATCAAAGCTTCATTGATTTCATCCTTGGTTCTCAAGAACATTTTCCAGGTGAATCTGAAGAAGTCATCCTCATGACAAACACATACTTCTTTTCTCCTCTACTTTGGACTTGTTTTCTGAAAATTTCAGCTTTAGCATGCCAACGACCAGGTCCTTTGAAATCAACTGTTTCAACAAAGATAAAATTGCATGTCCCAATATATTTTTGATCTTCTGGACTTTGAGAATAACTCTTTCAGACTTCAAGCTTGATACAGTACTTCTATTAAATGAGAATTTAACCTGATTTACTTTTCCAAATGAGACACTAATAACCTTAAAGTGTCTTAAGAGAGAGAATACAGTCAGACCTTCCAGTCATATGTTTTGAATATTTACTTATCAAATAACCACTTTTGACTACAATCCCTTTCCCCCACCTACAAATAAAATAATTTGTTAGATTTGGGAACCCACTTGAGTTTGAGTTTCCAGTAAGAGGACAAGGGTGTGATCAGGTTTTTCTTGGCCCATCTAGGTAATGGGAGCTTATTCATATTTTTAAAGGTTTGGAACCATTAGGATAGGTATTCCCCTGCTGGATATATCTAACACTATTCATTCTAGCTCTAATCCAACTTTAACAGTTTTCCTTCATGTGATCGTCTCTTCCACTATGAGTGCATACATGTTTATGGACTTTATTTCTGACATCTTGAACAACCTTACATTGAGACCCAAGTGATTGAGTTTTGTAGTAATACCCAAGGCCCTTACCATTTTTGACACCTTGACTAGTTAAATTAGAAAAGATCTGTGAGGATGTAGTCCATTGTAGAGATTTATTAAGTTCTTCTCTCAGATGAACCATGTACCTTTCCAATTCTTCATTCTTATGGAGTGTAGTCATGAGATGCTTTTGAGAATACCCTCAATTTTTCTTCAAGCTCAATTTGAATCTTTAAGGCTTCTTTCTTCTCTTTACCATTAGGATCATCCACTTTCTCCAGTTGACTCACTAAACTCAGATTTTTAGATTTCAACTTAGAAATCTATTCCTCAGTTTTAGATATCTAAAGAGTTAAAGCAATTAATTCAAGATTCTGATCTTCTATTTTCTTTTCTAGAGCATTTTTCTTTCCTTTATTATCAGTTTCATCTACTTTCTCTAGTTGACTTACTAAACTCAGATTTTTAAATTTTAACTTAGTAACCTGTTCTTTAGTTTCAGATATTCGGAGAGTTAAAACAGTTAATTCAATCTCCTAATTATCTCTTTTTCTTCTAGAGCATTTTTTTCAGCGGTCAGTTTACACATAGAATCAATCACTACATTAGTATGCTTTTTTTTTTTTTAATCTTTTTAGCAGAGTAGTTTTCCAAGTTTTCTTTAATGTTAGAAAGAGTTACCTCACTTTATTCTTCATATTTAGTGTTTTCCATAAGAGGAAACAAGGAATCAAAAGTCACTTTCTCATCCTCCATTGCTAGCATGGAAACATCTTCATGCTTTCCATCTTCTTTAGATTCAATGAAAGAATCCCCCCAGACAGCTAAGGCCTGTTTAACTGCAAAATCGAATGCATCCTTCTTCTAGATTTTACTGGGACCTGGTCCCTGTTCTTTCCCTTTTCACCTCCAGTCTTGAGATATTCTTGATTTTCCATTTTGTGCATTGGATAGTCCTTAGTGAAATGCTTAGGACTTCTACATTTGTGACAGACCTCCATAGGGCCTCCCTTTTTTTCTACTTTCTCTTTCTTGAAACTGACTACTTTTCTTTATTGCTCTAACAATTATATTTTCCAAATAGGCAACATCTGTGTCTTCTTCACTTGAGTCGGACTTTGTAGACTTCAAAGCCAAAGATGTTTCTTTGTTTACTTCTTTTTTCTCTTGCCCTTGTTACTTCTTGAGTTCATGTGTTTTCAGATTACGAATAAGTTCATCCATAGTGTGAGTTTTCAGGTTTCTTGCCTCAGTGATAGCATCTACTTTGCTTTCCTAGGATTTAGGCAGAACCCCCAGAATTTTTCTCACCTATTTGTACAATGGAATGACTTCTCCTAAACAGTGCAACTCATTAGTGATTGAAGTGAATCTTGTATGCATCTCTTGGTCAGTTTCTCCTTCTTTCATGATGAAGATTTCATATTGGGTAGTTAGCATATCACCTTTTGAATCCTTCATATCAGTGGTTCCTTCATGAACAATTTTCAAGCAATCCCAGATTTCTTTGGCATTTTCACATGCAGAAATCCTATTGTATTCATCATGTCCTATGCCACAAAATAGCAGTTTCTTGGCCTTATAATTTTTCTTAACTTTCCTTCTATATTCATCATCATACTCTCTGCTACTTTTAACAATCATTCTAGTTATGTCTCCTTTCTTGACCTCTCTAACTGGTACATGATGACCATCCAGAATTACATCCATCAGCTTACTATTTTCAGCCATAATGAAGTCATAGAACCTTGTTTTCCACCACCCATAGAACTACCCATTAAATCTAGATGGTCTAGTGGTAGATTGCCCTTCTTTCAGATTAGGTGGAGTAGCCATGATAACCAAATTACTTTAGGTGTTAACCTTTTAGAGTGTTCCTGCTATGAGACTAATTGATGGAACATAAGGGGGTTGCACTATACTATGAGGGACCGGGTCCCTTAGAGTCAGTCATAGAGAATTAACCAGTAAAGAAGTAGAAAACTAAACTTTGCTGAAAATTAAAAAACACAAAAAATTTAACGTGAAAACCTCTTTGCTCAAGGAAGGAAAACCATGGATTTTACTCACAAGCACTCAACAGTACTCTATAATCAAACTCTTGATTACAGATTTCAATGAACCTAACTCTAGGCTCTACCAATTTATAATAACTCTATTATAAATCTACCTGTACAACTCTGCCAAGAACACACCACAATACTAATTAACTCGAACCAATATTAAACTCAGTAACTCTACCTAAGCACTCTCAAGAAATAAAAGAAAAGCATTGATCTTATAAAATGAGTAATTCGATTAAAAACTCAACACTCTACTCAAGAACACTCACTGTTTTAGTTCATACATAAATCAAGAACTTGAGCAATATTGCTAAGTTGAGTTTTTGCCTCTCTCTCACATATATATTCTGATCTTGCAAAAACTCGCCGATTGAGAAGCAATTTTTTTCCCTTTATAGTGGAATAATGATTAAGGTAGAAATCTGATTGGGCTAGGTATCGTGAAAGGTACAAGCTCACCTGCACAAATTGCTATACTAAAGGACAAAACTGCGTAGGATACTGATAGTTGTACTGAATACATGAAGAATCAGGGACCTGGTTCCTTGTTGTCAGCTGATCATTATCAAAACACGATTTAGCAATTATCTAATTACTTAATTATATTCTCTTAGTTAGTTCAAAATCTTCATCCTTTTCCCCTTATTTTACATCATCTTTTATTGTATTTGAGTTACTTTTCTCTGTTCAAAATCATTATCCTTCCCCACCCTCTATTTTTACATCATTTTTTTTACTGTATTTGAGTTACTCTTCTCTAGTATAACTTTGAATTCATTCTTTTTGTGATAGAGTTCATAAGCTATTGAGTTTTCTTCTCTTGTATTTCAAAATATAAAAAATTAAATTTGAATTTACGTTCATTATATTTTTATATTTTAATGTTTATTTAATCTGTTATTTATCAAGATTTTAGTTACTTTGTATACAAAATATTAAATTGTACTCGTTATAGGTAAGAAAAACACTTTTTGAAATTTAATTTATTCGCTAACTTTTATTTCATTGTTCATAATTTTTTCATTATTTAGATTTATCTATTATATTTTATTCTAAATTATAATTTCATGTTACAAATAAATATAAATAAAGACATTGACTATTTATTTAAATTGTGATTTTGTATTATTGAAAAATATAAATAAAGATACTGATTGAGTATTTTTCTACTTTCATTTTTATAATTAATAATTTTTCTATAGCATGAAATTAAAATTGATAAATCTTTCCATTCATAACAAAAATAATAAAATGAAATATAGAGTAGAAAAAGATTGCAATATAATCTAATCAATTGAAAATGATTATGATTTAACATTCAAGCTAAATACTTTTCACCTCTACTAAATACAATTATCTCATATTTCAAGATAAATTTTGAATATAGTAGCTTCGAGTATAATAAAACACATACCAATTACATGATTAACTTCTTTTGTATAGAATGATTTTTTTATTTTACTTTTTCTTTTAAATTCATATTCAAGAAATAATTTCGTTACGTTATTGAATTCCTTATGATGTTTGAGAATAAGTCAATAATTTTACACAACACACATTTTGAAATTAAATAATAAAAATGATATTTAATTTGAAATCGATTTACATATAAATCTTTTAGTAGTTTATGAAGTTGTCATTTCTATCATTGTCAATTCCTTTTTATCTTTATAGTCTTGAAAGGTGTTATCATTTATTGTGAGAGGCGATGCGAAGAGCCATAAAAAGTAAATAGAGATTAACATCAATGGATATGGGTTTGTTTCTTTTTGTTTACGTTACAAGAAGACAAAGATAAAAAAGTCATATCCTTCCTACATATTAAAAAAAGATTAACTCAAAAGTATTCTTTTTTTATAAAATAAAGAATATAAAGAATGCATTAAACAATATAGTGGTATATAAAGAGGGTAAGAAGCTGTAACCCCATTCCAAAAATTCACTTAAATTTAAATTTAATAATTAATCAAATGTATTCATTTATAATATATTAATTACTACTACCATTGCTATGTACCAATACTACAATTATATTTTTTTTAGGGAAAAAAAATCATTTACCTCTCGAACTTGTCTGCTCAACTTATTTTAGAACTTTAACTTAACACACGTTTATTTACCCCCTTTAATAAGTTTAAAGTGAATTATTGTCACCCCTAATGCTGACGTGAATTTTTTTTTTCAAAAACGTGTTTGTTTACTTAAAAACTGAGATAGTCCCACTTTTTAATATATGTGTATATATATATATATATATATATATTCTTTCTTTTTCTTTTTAAAATACCCCTTTCTTCTTTAATGCCCCATCCCCTTTACCTCTCATCCCCACCCCGCACCACACACCTACACCCCATACCCCACACTCTTTTCTTCTCCAATATATCAATAAACAACAACACCCATTTTCTACAAACATTAATTCCTCAATTAAAAACCTCAAATACATTCTCCAAAAACACTCTCCTCCAATTTTCTTCATTTTTCTCCATTAACACATTCTCCAATAAAGAAATTGAAGATACTGTATTGTTTCATTGATTCAGTTCGAAGAACAATAAAATTAGAAGAAATTTTCTTTAATATTTATTTTTAAATTTCATTTTTCCTTTTCTATTCTTTATTTATGTCACTTGTAGGAAAGAAAATTTTTAGTATTTTATTTCTGAAAATGATAATTGTTTACATTTTCAAGGGTGAATTTGGTGGTTGGAAACGTTGAGAGAGTTGGATTGAAGGTTGAAATGGTGTTTAATGAAATTTTTTTTTTAATTTGATATCTTTGTGATTGTTCTCTGATGGTGCTGATTAAGAAAAATGAAAAAAAATAAAAGTGGGGTGGGGGGATTTTTGCAGGAGTAGGAATGGAGAGGACTGAAAGAGGAGAAAGAAAGAGAAAAGGTATGGGGTGGGGTGGGGGGATGGTGGTTTGAAGAAGAAGAAAAATAAGGTGTGGGGGTAGAGGAAAATAAAAAAAATTAAAGGTGGGGTGGGTTTGATGGAGGAAGAGGAGAGTTGGGTAGAGGGGGGGAGGGGATGAGGAATGAATGGTTTAAAGAAAAAGAAAATGGGGGTAGGAGATTTTTTTTAAATTTAATTTAATATATATATATATATATATATATATATATAATATTTAAAAATTATTTTGTTTGTGTGGCTTCGACGTGGTAGTGATGTGACGCTAATGTGTCGGCGCATGTGATGCACTTTCCATTCTGATCACAAAGACATTAACCGAGACAACACCTTTGAAATTAAACCTACATTGAAGATGGGTCATACCTTTAATGTTAGTGAGGAAATCAATTATTGCTACTCGTACTTTATATCGCGATAAATGATGCAAACACATTGAGAAACATTATTGGATTCCGATTTTACAAAAAGAAACATTTGAATTAATTTGAAGACTAAATCATTAATATCTATTAAAATACATGCATAGAGCTAGCCAACTTGGCACTAATTAACCTCATATGTTGGAACTGTTTGATGTTTTTTTGATCCATTTGCATCCCCTCACCTGTAGTAATTATTTTAGATGACTATCTTTGAATATTTCTAGTAAAAAATATATAATGTTTGATAATCAACACACCAATAGCTGCTTCAGCAAAATAGAGTCAATAAAAGTTAGTATTAAAAACATCAACTAACTAAAATTCTCAATGAAATGTCATTTTATTTTTCAATTACATAAGCAAAGATATTTATTTTTATTCAAATCAAACGAACAATATCAGAATAAAAAAAAATTCATGTATGGATATATTAGGAAGAATAACCTATAATATTATCATCACTTACCTACATACAACAAATAAAAATATTAAAACGCAAAAAGTTTTTTTTTCAAAAAAATGAAGAACATAAAAAAATGCAGTAAATAAAACTAATGAAAGAAAGCTTAACATTACATATTATTGTGAGAGTAAATATAAGAGAAGTTAAGGCGGTAGAACTTCATTCCAACTCAAATACCTTTTTTAAATTCAAAATCATATCATTTTGCTATAAAAAGATTAGATTGTTACTTTCTTATCCTATTTATCTTATTATTCATATTTGAATTGAGAAAAATATTTAATAAAATTTTTGTTTGTTGATAGGCTTAAAAAGTTTTTAAAAAAATCTACAAATTAATTAATATAAATATATATATACATAGGTTGTAGATATAAATTCAATTAACTTTATCTTTAAATTGGTTAAGTTAGAAATGGATCAATTCAAATTTTAAAATTCTACAAATTGTTATGTTAATTAATTATTAAAATCATGATGAGACATTAGCAAAACACATTCTTAATCTTTTTAAAAACGTCCTACTACTAATATTTATCATTATTATTATTATTATTATTATTATTATTATTATTATTATTATTTATCTTATATTTAATATTTAAATCAGGTGTATTTATATATATATATTATAACTGAATGAGATAAGTATATGAAACTACAAGAGTTTATTTGAATATCTTTAATTATAGGTTCCTAGTTTTAAGCTAATGATAATTTTTTTTAAAACATCCTATTACTATTATTATTATTATTATTATTATTATTATTATTATTATTATTATTATTATTCTTATTACAACACATATTACATAATACTACTTTTTTTTTATTATTATTACGGAAAAGGTACGAATATATTCCTGAACTTTGATAAATGGTATAAATATACCCCTCGTTAAGCTTTAGGTACATATATACCTTCACTGTTAATAAAAAAGTACAAATATACCCTTATCACTAACGGGGGGATACGTGTCGATTTCCTATTCACTAGTTTTTTTTAATTAAATTCAGTTAAAATAAATCCCAAATTCAACCCAAATTAAAACCAAAGCCAACCCAAATTAAAATCACACCCGACGCAATTTATTAATTATCCAAACACGTCTATACTACGCATATAATCAGTCTCAATTTCTCTCATGTCTTACTTTCTTACATGGCTTCCTAGAAGAAGGATGTTGTGGGTTCAAACATAAACTTCTCTTATCCCCCAAAGTCAATATACTCTTGTGATCCACCCAAAAGAAAAATCAAAATGGAAAAGGCTTTCCATCTTTGTATATACAGCTTGTATATTAATTACCAAGACAAACCTGTGGTGCCTATACATTAACAAGACTTTGTTGATATAATCTCAAGCTCAGCCCACCATAGAGGAGAGGGTTTTGCCGTTGCCCCATCTGGTCCTATACCTGTTATCTCTCTCAATCTGGCAGAAACCTTTCTCATTGTCGGTCGTCGTCTTGGCTCGGGATGTACACACATTTTGATCACATCAACTATTCCCTCTACCTGCTCCTCTTGAAAAGAACTTAAAGTTGGGTCAAACATTTCCCTCAGGGATTCTCCTCCTCTTAGATAGTCTGATACCCAGTCATCCAGAGAGCTACTGTTTGCTTATTCTTGTAATGAACTTCAGCTTTAATAGCTGCAAAATAGTGAGTTGAAATAGAAAACTAAGAATCTTATATCGATCGCGTTTATTTATCTTGAGTAAAGACTCATGCCAACTTTTACTTCTCCAGTCAAGAATAGCAAACTAGATTTGTAAGTACTAGTCGCAAAACTAGAAATTGGGATTGATAAGTATAGATGCGTTTGGATAATTAATAAACCGGGTCGGGTGTGGTTTTAATTTGGGTCGGGTTTAGTTTTAATTTGAGTTGGATTTGGGATTTATTTTAGCTGAATTTAATAAAAAAGGCTAGCGAATAGGAAATTGATACGTGTCCCTCCATTAGTAATAAAGGTATATTTGTACCTTTTCATTAACAATGAGGGTATATATGTACCTAAAGTATAATGAGGAATATATCTATACCATTTATCAAAGTTCAGGGGTATATTCGTACATTTTCCGTTATTATTAATATTATTACTTGTTGCTAGTGCTATAACTATTCATTTATTGATTTATGATCATATTTTTTATTTTCTATAATATTGTACTACTACGGGTGCTACTAAATTTGTTAAAAGCAGTAAAAGTTCGCTAATATCACTACTAATATTTTTTTAATTATATTATTATTTATTTAATATTTAAATCAAATTAATTCAGTATATTTTATAAATATGAAAAGGATAAAGTTTATGAAATAGTAAAAGTTCATTTAGAACTTCTTTGCAGTAGAAGTTTCTATTTTTAAGCCAATGATTTTTTTAATCTTTTATTAGGATTTGATTCAAATATTTAATATCCCTTAATTCAAAAATTTGATAGTTTTTTTTTCTAATGATGAATTTGAAATACATCGATATGTATTTATACTAATGCTGTAGTTTTTGGATTACAGAGAGATAATGATAAAAAGTTAGGATAACACTATTTTAATTTCAAATTCAAATTAAGTCATGATAATCACTAAGAGTTGAGATAAAAGTAAAACTCTAAAATTAAAGAGGTAGTTATAATCAATAAAAATGCAAAATTGTTATTTGGTTAAAATATCTTTTTAGTTGCTGAAAGTTAGGATTATTTGGGTTAATAGCTGCTTGGAACTTGCTGAAAGTTACTGATTATTTGGGTTAATAGCTGCTTGGAACTTGCTGAAAGTTACTAACCCATTTCTTTTTTTTAAAGTTACTATATTTACGCCTCTTTGTTTTTTTTTTAAAAAGTTACTATATTTTTTAGAGTTAGGATTAATTTTAAAATTGCTGAAAGTTACTATATATTTTTTAAAAATGTATAACTTACTCACGCCTCTTTTTTAGGTTAGCAAGTTTTTTTTGGTTGAAAAGTATCATCAACTAACATTTAAAATTTATTTGGGATCTTTAATTTTAGTTCTTAGATTTAAGTTAATGAAAATCTCTTTTTTTTTTCTTCTATAATTATTATTAATTTCAAATTCAAATCATTAATATTCTTTAATTCAAAATTTTTATTACAACACTATTAAGTATTGTCCTAAAAACTGCCACGTGGCTATTTTAATATCTTGCCACTTGACTCTTGTCTTGTTTTAGTTTTAATTATATATATATATAGATTGGCGATGTAAAAGGGCATGCAAATTATGATGAAGCTTTGTAATACTCCGTATGTTTCTAAGCTAGGAGACGAACCTTTTTTCCTACGTATGAAACCTCCTATCCTATGAGTAGCATTTTAGTGCATGACTTACAATGAGTATCCTAGTGATAAGATAGCTTATGATACATTAAGCATGTTCATATAAGTCACTTAAGGTAATACAAGCTAAGAGTTTTTGAATCCATCAAATTTTAGTGTTCGATTTCACAAGGATCATCTTTGAATGATTATAATTTGATGTTAATGTGGTACTTTGGCTGATTTAGACCCACCAAATTGTAGAGAATCGAATTAGCTTTTCAACGATACCAATTTTGCCTTAATACAATACCCGAGCAAAAAGTTATGCCCTTTTTCGTGAGAGGCAGTAAGGATTGGTGATTGGTTAGGCGCCGCCCAACCCAAACATAGGTGATTGGTTAGGCGCCGCCCAACCTAGCTTAGGCAATCACTTGGGCGCTGCCTAAGTCAGTTTCAAGTGCCAAAAATACTCCGTTTTGAGTTATTTTAAGGGTAATTAAGTCTTTTAACACTCCTTACACGTCGAAATATATAGCTTCTAAACACATTACAACCCTATTAACATCTCAAAGCTCATCATCCAAGAGCATAAAAAGATAAAAACAACTAGGGTTGCATAATTAAGCTTGAAGATCCAATTTCAAGAAAATTCCTCCGTCAATCATCAAGAACCTCCCTTCCAAGGTATGCGTAGTGTTCATCCACGGATTCCTTTCGTCCGTGGAGTTCAAGAATCAATCTTTAAAATACAAAAGCTTGATTGATTATGGTGATATAATCATACCTATGTTGATGCTTGTTTGTTTTGCTATATAATAGTATCGTGACTATATATCTCATAAAAGTTATGTTGTTAGTTGAAAAACATGATCTTTAGATGGATTGATAGAATGCAAGTATGAAATCCACCTATGCCATAAAGAATGCATGCAAGGTGTTCGATAAAATGCCTAGTATGTTAGAACTTCATATTTACATGATTTCATGATATCTAAATAACAAGTTCATGTTAGTCATACACTCCAATATGAATTTCCATTCAAATTATGTGTTGTTATTGTTGTGGTATAAAGTATGTATGATAATGGAGATATAAATTATATACACAAAATATATCTATGCTTTCCCTACCATGTTTGAGATGTTGAATAAATACATGAAGTATAATATCGCCAAATCATTATAATATGAACTAAACATTACATGTTGCTGTTCCCTTACGCTTGAATGGTTTCCATGCGATTGCTATGAATAGTATATGTTGTCGGAATGCCCATGATATTAGAATATGAGATTTATGACTTGATTATAAGCATTCCTATTCATGATAGATATTATGATGACCATGTACTTCATGAAATCCCCCACTCATGTATTATGGATTTTTATTAATGGTCGTGTACTCAAGAAATTCAAGTTGTGTCAGTTTCCTTCCATCGAGTCCTGAGGGTACTTGTACTCGAAAAATATAGCTGTGTGCCTAGAGCCATGTCATGTTTTCATGATACTCTCAGTCAAGCCATGATCTAAGAATTCAGTCAGTCATGTGACTCAGGAAAACTCAGTAATCTCAGTAATCTTAGTGCTCAGTAACCTCAGCAACCTCAGTATTCACAGTCAATCTCAGTAATTTCAGTACTCTCAACCAGTTCTCAGAACTCAGTACATTCTGTAAGTCATTGGAATCCAGTAAACTTAGTTTAGCTCTGCTAAATAATACCACTAGTATTAGTCCAGTTAATCAGTATCAGTTCAGCTAATCAGTTCAGTTCAGTTATTCAGTTTAGCTTAGTTATTCAGTTTAGTGTCCTTCAGATGGGAGTAGAAGTTAGCACCGATTAAACCCAAGGATGGGAACTCACCCGCCAGTTCAGG
>NC_061115.1:143026767-143032361 GCF_002878395.1 Capsicum annuum | reverse complement strand
AACCCAAGGATGGGAACTCACCCGCCAGTTCAGGGTGTGATTCTTAGTAGTCATCCTTTTGTTCCAAAACTACGTAGCCAGCGTAGGTTGAGACATCTTAATCCTTCAGATTAGGGTTGATGAGGTGGATTAACCCGTCAATTTAGGGTCCCACAATTCTCATTGAGTACCTGCCCGTATAGGGTTCTCATAGCTGTCCTTACCAGTGGCGCGGTATTGACACCTCTCCAGTCGGGGCAGATATTGGACCCTAGCTTAGTTATTATAGCGTATTTGGGGCATGTCGGTTAGATAACTACTTCCCACAGTTTTAGTTATGGATTTTAGGACTTTCAGCTATAGCTACCCAGTCTCAGTAAAGAACTCAGATAGCTCTTTAGATTTCAGTATATCAGGGCTGTCAGATACAGTCAACTCAGAAATAGAATGGAACTCAGATAGTTTTATTTAGATTTATGGACTATGAGATATAGTCACTTATGCTATTAATCACAATAGTATCAGAACTCATGCTATCAGTACTCAGCTTCAGGACTGTCAGATACAGTCAATTAGACTAGTTCTTCATAATTCGAACTGTCAGAAACAATTATTCATTTATCAGTAATGAAATATCAGTATCTTAGTATATCAGTAATACAGTATCAGATCCATCACTCATTAGTGATTTACATATCAATATCAGTAAAATCAGTCTTTCAGAATCTCATTATCAGTACAATCATGTTGTCAGTATTCAGACTCAGTAGTTCGTATCTCCACGAGTTCAGTTACAGTTATGTATGCATGTATGTACTCTCACATTCATATCAGTTAGTATTATCCATGCATATAACCTTTTGCATTGAGCCTACCTCACTCGTATACTCAGTACATTCAGACGTACTGACACATTTGCGCTATAGGGCTTTCTCTTATGTTACACCAAAGGTTCAGAGGCATGAGCTCCAAATCAGCAGTAGATTCCAGGATCAGCAGTTAGAGTTAGACGTGAGTCCTCATCCTTCGAGGACATGATGATTTTATTTCTATTTCAGTTTTTACTTTATTTCAGTAGTTGGATTTAGTTAGGGACATGTCCCATCAACTCCTTATTCAGTTCAGTTAGAGGTTTTCGGACTAGATGTCAGATTAGATGTTCAGACTTCAGTATTTATGTTTCTTTTTGGTATTGATATACCATATTTTTTAAATATGTATTAGTATTGAACCTTATGGACTTACAGTTCATGTTTCCGCATATTTTATGAGATATTATTCAGTTTATAGGTATAGATATTAGTCATGGGTTAGCTTGGGGTCCTTTGGGGTCATGAGCACCATGTAGCACTTTGGTTTAGAAAATTGGGGCATTACAAACTTGGTTTCAGAGCCTAAGGTTCAACAGTATCCTAGGAAGTCTGAAAGCTGCATCAAGTAGAGTCTAGTACATGGGCGTGTAGTGCACTACACTTATGTGCAAGAGGCTATGAGATATTTTAGGAATAATTTCCCTTCTTTCATATCTCAAGATTGTGCTATAGCTAGTTTCTTTAAGGAAACCATGTAGATTCATATTATGCACCCCTCATGTTTACTTTACCTTACTTTCAAGGTAATAGAAACGGTGAAGTTCAAAGTCCTAAAGATAGGGATTTCTCAAATAGTCCCTATGGTCAGTTATGAGATTAGCAACAGACTCAAATAGTATCCCATCAGTTCATTATTGTTCCAAGGTTGTACAGATTTTATTCATGATCATGAGAACTCATTCTTGAACCCAGAAGTTTAGCAGTAGTAGAGTTGGGATAGTATTATTATATTTGGTCAGATTATGTATTCATGGGGATTAGATCAGTAGGCTTGAACAGTACGAGCTAAACACTTAAGTTTATTGACTCAAAATTAAGCACGAAGGTGTGAAGGTGATATTAGCAGTATATGAGAAAAGAGAATCAGATTATGTGTTTAGTAAGACAGACAGGTGTTGAACATAATGTAGGTATGTGATGGTAGATCAAGTACCTAAGCCAGGCCCTCAGATTTCAGTAGTAGATCCAGTATATCTAGAAAGCATTAAGGAAAGACAATTACAAACCCATTCTCATCTCAGTGTAGAGTTTTTCACTTCAGCTATCACGAAACCAACTCAGGCATTGCATACCAACTCTATAGTCATGAACTATAATCATGTATGAATTCAATTTCCAGTATAAGGAGTCTCTTTTTACTTCACAGTGCAAGTCATGTTCCATGAGAACAACATACTTTCACATACTTTCCATAGGATATGTGCGCCTTCAGTTCCCAGTATAAGGGGTTCAGTTCCAGCTCCCTCAGTATTTTTGAATCATGTCCCATGAGTACAAAAAACTCTAGACTCAGGTCATGTAGCTTATGACTCATGTACGCATATCATGCTTCTAGTATACTTAGCTTCCATGACTCATGCTATGCCCCTACAGATCAGATACATTTAGACTATGCCATGTATATCCTCAGTTCAGACCTTATTGGTAAATCCAAACTATTGATATTTTATTCCTCAAGTTTCAGTGATGTGTCAAGTTTAGTTTGTATCTATTCATGTTTTAGGTCCTCCTGATTTACTCCTCCAGTTAGCTCTCCTTATGGAACAATGTAGTGATGAGCAGTTGTTTAGATAAAAGAAGATTATTGCATGCTTACTTTGCACGAGGATGTAGTTGTGAAGATAGGCTTGAATGTCATGATAAATATGCAAGTAAACTTCTAGAAAGGGGTCGTATTTAGAAGTTGGGAAAGTACAAAGTATCAGTGTACATTTAGATCCTTGAATTATGTCAGTCCCCAGCATGAGCCATCAAAAACTCAGTTGCCAACTCAATTATAGTTTCAGTAGCCAGCACTCAGTGATCAGTGTTCATTCCTTGAATTTAGTACTTCTGTACTAGCTATAGGCTTAGTTATAATGTCATTTCAGTTCAGTAACTAGATTTGAAACTCAGTTCAGTTCTAGACATACTTGACCATAGCATTCAGGTTATCAGTACTTAGTTATCATTGTTTCAGAACCCCAATTTATAGAATACCTCAGAGCCATGTCGTACTCTTGGTCTTGCATTTGAAAATAATACAGACTTCATGAATCCATGCTCAGATACCTTATTCTACTCAGTTAGTCCTTATTTCCTATGCATAAAACTCAAAAATCTCAGCCCAACTATTCAGACTAAGTACAGTTTAGCTTTGCAGATCCAGTATTCAGCTATTAGTTATTCAGTTAATCAGAAAAGTTATTGTATTTATGCACTCGTGTTCAGCTCAGTTCATGTATCATGTCTCAGTTTCAGATCCTAGCTATTCAGTCATGACTCAGTTCCTAGGTGTTTTGCGCATCGCCTTAATTTCCCTCAGTAGATCATCCAAGTTAGTATCCTTGAGGGACATAGTGTCCCAAGGGGGAGATACATCATACCCCCAAAATTTTATGACTTAAACATGCTGCTCTATTTTCGTTTGATGAATCCAGTTTGGAGAAGGGGTACTTATAAGTTAACCCTTAAACTCCAAACTTCAGTCGTATGCTATATTTTCAAGATTCAGTTTAGATCATGATATTCAGTATATCTACCACATCCCAGACATAGTTATGTTCTTATGTTTCCGATCATGCATATGGAGTAATTAATCTCAATCTTATCAGTATTATTAGTTTAAGGTAACAGTTTTCCTTAAAATTACTCGTTCTCATGTTCATATTTTAGTGCCAAACATGGTATTCAGTTCCATGCTCAGTTTTCAATTCAAACTTGATACCTTTACCATTGTATGTTCATGAGTAAGTTTAGTCATGCACGTATCAGATATGTGTGATCAGCTCATTAGTACTTTCAGTCATGCATTCACGTATTATGTCAGTCATATAATCATGGATCAGATATGCATGGATTTAGCCTTTTAGTTGTGCATCAGATATGCATTCTCATTTTGGAGAAAACTTACTTTATTAGAATTCTCAGTCTTATATTCATGAATCAGCTTCCCATGCATCAGATATGCATGTTCAGTATGTTGTGCTTAGCTTTCAGTCATGCCAGTCATGAATCCATGTTTCAGTAGTGTATGTCTTATGCGTACTTCATCTTATCATCTCTCCCACTTCAGTTAATTTCCATTCGAGGACGAATGTTCTCAAGGGGGAGATATTGTAATACCCCATATATTTCTAATCTAGGAGACGAACCTTTTTTCCTACGTATGAAACCTCCTATCCTGTGAGTAGCATTTTAGTGCATGACTTACAATGAGTACCATAGCGATAAGATAACTTATGAATCATGTTCATATGAGTCACTTAAGGTAATACAAGCTAAGAGTTTTTGAATCCATCCAGTTTTAGTGTTTGATTTTGTAAGGGTCATCTTTAAATGAGTCTAACTCAATGTTAATGTGGTATTTTGGCTGATTTAGACCCACCAAATTGTAGAGAATCGAATTAGCTTTCCAACGATACCAATTTTACCTTAATCTAATACCTGAGAAAAAAGTTATGCCCTTTTTCGTGAGAGATAGTAAGGATAGACAATTGGTTAGGCGCCGCCCAACCCAAACATAGGCGATTGGTAGGCGCCGCCCAACCTAGCTTAGGCAATCACTTGGGCGCCACCTAAGTCAGTTCCAGGTGCCAAAAACACTCCGTTTTGAGTTATTTTAAGGGTAATTAAGTCTTTTAACACTTCTTACACGTCCCTAAACTTAACCCTACGAAATATATAGCTTCTAAATACATTACAACCCTATTAACATCTAAAAGCTCATCATCCAAGAGCACTAAAAGAGAAAAAGAACTAGGGTTGCATAATTAAGCTTGAAGATCCAATTTCAAGGAACTTCCTCCATCAATTATCAAGAACCTTCCTTCCAAGGTATGCGTAGTGTTCATCTACGGATTCCTTTCATCCGTGGAGTTCAAGAATCAATCTTTAAAATACAAAAGCTTGATTGATTGTGATGATATGATCATACCCATGTTGATGCTTGTTTTTTTTGCTATATAATAGTATCGTGATAGTATATCTCATAAAAGTTATGTTGTTAGTTGAAAAACATGATCTTTAGATGGATTGATAGAATGCAAGTATGAAATCCACCTATGCCATAAAGAATGCATGCAAGGTGTTCTATAAAATGCCTAGTATGTTAGAACTTCATATTTACATGATTTCATGATATCTAAATAACAAGTTCATGTTAGTCATACACTCCAATATGAATTTCCATTCAAATTATGTGTTGTTATTGTTGTGGTATAAAGTATGTATGATAATGGAGATATAAATTATGTACACAAAATATATCCATGCTTTCCTTACTATGTTTGAGATGTTGAATAAATACATGAAGTATAATATCGCCAAATCATTACAATATGAACTAAACGTTACATATTGCCGTTCCCTTACGCTTGAATGGTTTCCATTCGATTGCTATGAATAGTATATGTTGTCGGAATGCCCATGATATTAGAATATAAGATTTATGACTTGATTATAAGCATTCCTATTCATGATAGATATTATGATGAACATGTACTTCATGAAATCCCCCACTCATGTATTATGGATTTTTATTGT
>NC_061115.1:143020729-143026667 GCF_002878395.1 Capsicum annuum | reverse complement strand
CCAAATCATTACAATATGAACTAAACGTTACATATTGCCGTTCCCTTACGCTTGAATGGTTTCCATTCGATTGCTATGAATAGTATATGTTGTCGGAATGCCCATGATATTAGAATATAAGATTTATGACTTGATTATAAGCATTCCTATTCATGATAGATATTATGATGAACATGTACTTCATGAAATCCCCCACTCATGTATTATGGATTTTTATTGATGGTCGTGTACTCAAGAAATTCAAGTTGTGTCAGTTTCCTTCCATCGAGTCGTGGGGTTACTTGTACCTGAAAAATATGGCTGTGTGCCTAGAGCCATGTCATGTTTTCATGATACTCTCAGTCAAGCCATGATCTATAGAATTCAGTCAGTCAAGTGACTCAGAAAAACTCAGTAATCTCAGTAATCTCAGTGCTCAGTAACCTCAGCAACCTCAGTATTCACAGTCAATCTCAGTAACTTCAGTACTCTCAACCAGTCCTCAGAACTCAATACATTCCATCAGTCATTGGAATCCAGTAAACTTAGTTTAGCTCTGCTAAACAATACCACTAGTATCAGTCCAGTTAATCAGTATCAGTTTAGCTAGTCATTTCAGTTCAGTTATTCAGTTTAGCTTAGTTATTCAGTTCAGTGTCCTTCAGATGGAAGTAGAAGTTAGCACCGAGTGAACCCAAGGATGGAAAATCACCTGCCAGTTCAGGGTGTGATTCTTAGTAGTCATCCTTGTGTTCCAGAACTACGTAGCCAGCGTAGGTTGAGACATCTTAACCCTTAAGATTAGGGTTGTTGAGGTGGCTTAACCCGTCAGTTTAGGGTTCCCACCGTCCTCATTGAGTACTTGCCAGTATAGGGTTCTCACAGCTGTCCTTACCAGTGGCACAGTATTGACACCCCTCTAGTCGAGGCAGAGATTAGACCCCAGCTTAGCTATTATAGCATATTTGGGGCATGTTGGTTAGACAACTACTTCCCACAGTTTTAGTTATAGATTTTAGGACTGTCAGCTATAGCTACCCAGTCTCAGTAAATAACTCAGATAACTCTTCAGATTTTAGTATATCAGGGCTGTCAGATACAGTCAACTTAGAAATAGAATGGAACTTAGATAGTTTTCTTTAGATTTATGGACTGTGAGATATAGTCACTTATGCTATCAATCACAACAGTTATCAAAACTCATGCTATCAGTACTCAGCTTTAGGACTGTCAGATACAGTCAATCAGACTAGTTCTTCATAATTCGAACTGTCAGAAACAATCATTCATTTATCAGTAATGAAATATCAGTATCTTAGTATATCAGTAATACAGTATCAGATCCATCACTCATTAGTGATTTACATATCAATATCAGTAAAATCAGTCTTTCAGAATCTCATTATCAGTACACTCATGTTGTCAGTATTAGGACTTAGTAGCCCGTATCTCCATGAGTTTAGTTACAGTTACGTATGCATATATGTACTCTCACATTCATATCAATCAGTATTGTCCATGCATATAACCCTTTGCATTTAGCCTACCTCACTCATATACTCAGTACATTCAGACGCACTCACTCATTTGCGTTATGGTGCTTTTTTTTATGTTACACCATAGGTTCAGAGGCATGAGCTCCAAATTAACAGTAGATTTCAGGATCAGCAGTCAGAGTTAGACGTGATTCCTCATCCTTTGAGGACATGATGATTTCATTTCCATTTCAGTTTTCACCTTATTTCAGTAGTTGGAGTTAGTTGGGGACATGTCCCATCAACTCCTTATTTAGTTCAGTTAGAGGCTTTTGGACTAGATGTCAGATTAAATGTTCAGACTTTAGTATTTATGTTCCTTTTTGGTATTGATATACCATATTTTTCAAATATGTATTAGTATTAAACCTTATGGCCTTACAGTTCATGTTTTTGCATATTTTATAAGATATTATGCAGTTTACAGGTACAGATATCAGTCATGGGTTAACTTGGGATCCTTCGGGGTCATGAGCACTATGTAGTATTTTGGTTCAGAAAATCGGGGCGTTACACACATGCTATAATATTACTTTTATATGCAGTTAGTGGAGAATAATATGATAAGATCTTAACGTGTGAGATAGCAAAGGAAATATGGGACAAACTGGAGGTAACCTATGAAGGAACCACTAAAGTTAAGAAGTAAAAAATTACTGCTCTTGTGAATGAATATGAATTATTTAAAATGGAGGTCAATAAGGATATTGAAACAATGTTCGCCAGATTCATCAAAGTTGTGTGTGAACTGAAGTCACTAGGGATGATCTATCCTCACAGCTTGCAAGTCCAGAAGTTGATTCGAAGTCTCCCAAAGACTTAGGAAACCAAGGCTGCCATTTTGGAAGACGAAGACTTTCACAACATGACATATGATGAACTGCAAAGTAACCTTATTGCATATGAGAAAACTTATATCAATAGGTTTCACAAGGATGGAAGAAAGAAAACAGTAGCCTTTAATGCTACTCTAATAGGTGAAAAGAATATTCTGGAAAATGCTATAGTGAAGGAATAGACCTCATCAACTGTGGGATAAGGCAGATCAGCAAAAACAATAAGGATCCCAGGGAGGCAAAAACAATGACTTCACCAAAAATGATAATCTCTATTACTACTGTGGAAGACCTAGACACTTCAAACAAAATTGTCCAGAATCGATATAACGATCGTCTAGAAAGAATCAAAATTTTGGGGTCTGGAGCGATAGAGATGAAACTAAAGAAGAAGTAGAGGCTGCAAACATGTGCTTTATGGAAACAAGTGGACCTAGTGAGGTAAGGCCACATAACTGTCATAACTGTAATAATATTGAATGCAATCTGGATATGCTAACCGATGAACTTCAAAAAATCATAGATGAATATAATAAGCTTGCTCAAGAAAAGAAAAGTTCTAAAGTTTGTTTTAAACAAAAAATCCTAGAAGAATGACGAAACTGGAAAATAGAAATTGAGGCATGTCAAGTTGAAAATGACTTGCTTTATGAAGAGCTTGGTGACGCAAAAAATAAATTAAACAATCTTAAAAAGTCCCCAAGACACAGTTTCGTAGTAACAAACTCCTTAAAAATGAATTTAAGTTTCTTCGTAAGGTCGCTTAAATCAGCTAAGACCTCTTTTTTTTTTCGAGGACCCGTCTGCTTTACATATGGACAGAGAGGGCACAAATCCTACAACTACAGGCATAAGCCTTAAAGTGTGTGGGTTCGGAAGCCCAAGGAAATCACATATAACCCGGAAGGACCGAAGATCACTTAGGTACCTAAATAAAATTAATCTTCTTATTTTACAGGAACAGTCCGTAAGAGCTACAGAAAAAGAATATGGGTCATTGATAGAGGATGTTCCAGACATATAATTGGAAAGAAGGGAAACTTTTCTTCCCTAAAGAAAATGGATGGGGGGGTCAGTTAGATTCGTTGACAATGCTAGAGGCAACGTTATTGGAGTCGACTCGGTAAGACTCAACTCATCATGCGAATTCACCAAAGTATACCTAGTAGATGGTCTCAAACACAACCTACTCAGTGTCAGTCAACTATGTGACGCCGGGTTTAGAGTGCTATTTAAATCTGAAAGCTGCTTAATTAAATATAATAAAATAAATATCTCCCTTATTGGTGAAAGCGTTGATAATATTTGTGTTTTAAATAGTCCTAACTTTGGCACCTTAACCTTTATCATTATGCAAGACAATGACACTTGGTTGTGGCACAAAAAGTTCGGGTATGCCATCATGCACGTTATTGAGAAACTATCTAGGCTTGATTTGGTGAAAGGTCTGCCAAAACTCAAGTTTGAAAAGGATCACATCTGTGATGCCTGCCAAATGGGTAAACAGACTAAAACATATTTCAAAGCCAAGGACATTGTCTCTACTACCAGGACTCTCTAAATAATACATATGGATCTGTTTGGTCCCATCAAAACCGCAAACATTAGTGGAAAAAGATATATTTTTATCATAGTTGATGATTACTCACGATTTACCTAGGTTATGTTTCTTGCACATAAACATGAAGCTTTCACAAATTTTGAAATTTTTTGTTGAAAAATATCAAGAGAAGCCGAGCACCTCATCACCTACATTCACAGTGATTATGGAGGAGAATTTAAAAATAAGGCATTTGAAGAATATTGTGCTTAAAATGTATACTCTCAGAACATCTCTTCACCACGATCTCCCCAACAAAATGGTGTAGTGGAACGAAAGAACCGGTCCCATTCCCTACATAAAATTGCTAGAACAATGCTATTAGAACACAATTTCCCAGATTACTTTTGGGTAGAAGTAGTTAGCACAACATGTTATATCATCAATAGGTGAAGAAACACCTTATGAACTCTAGAGAGGAAAGAAGCCCAACATCGGCTACTTCTATCCCTTCGGCTGCAAATATTTTATTCACAACAATGGTAAGAATACACTAGAAAAGTTTGAGCCATGAAGTGACGAAGGCATTTTCCTTGGGTACTTTCTTACTAATCGTGCTTACAGTGCTTTTAATAAAAGAACTTTGGTTGTTGAGGAATTTATGCACACTATCTTTGATAAATCTAACCACTGTACTACGAGTATAAGTGTTGATGAAGAACAGGGAAGTAATGTACAAACTGGTGAAGATTTTAGCACAACTCCAGAGCCCCCTCAAGACAAGTCGACTACACCCTCAATATAGTCAACTTCTACAACAGAAACACAAAGGCCAAATATTCCAAAAAAGTTGAAACAGGATGACAGTTATCCAAATAAACTCATCATCAGAAATCCAGAAGACAAAGTGCAAACCAGAGCATTATTAAGGAGACAAGCATCCACTGTCCTCGTGTCTCAAATCGAACCAATGAAAATTGATGAAGCTCTCAATGATAAATCATGGGTTGAAGCTATGAAGGAAGAATTAGAATAATTTGAATGAAATTAAGTTTGGATATTAGTTGAAAGACCAATAAACTACTTAGTAATTGAAACCAGACGAGTCTACAAAAATAAGATAAATGAAGAAGGTAAAGTTATCAAAAATAAAGCCAGGCTCGTATCTCAAGGCTACTCTCAGCAGGAAGGTATTGATTACGATGAAACCTTTGCCCTTGTGGCTAGGTCAGAGTCAATACGAATTTTACTAGTTTTGGCCATATTCAAATATTTTAAATTATATCAAATGGATGGAAAAAGTACTTTGTTAAATGGCTTTATTCATGAGGAAGTTTTCATAAAACAACCCTTTGGATTTGAAATCCTTCATTTCCAAATCATGTTTTCAAGTTATCAAAAGCACTTTATGGCCTCAAACAAGCCCCAAAATCTTGGTATGAGACACTGAGTACTTTTCTACTAAATAATACTTTCCAAATGGGGTAAAATTGACACAACTTTGTTCATTCGAAAGCTTAATTTAAATCTTCTCATTGTGTAAGTTTATGTTGCCAAAAAAAAAATGTACTGTGGGATGATCGGATCTCTACGCTACTTAACTGTAAGTCAGCCAGATATTATGTTCAGCATGTGCAAATTTGGCAGATTCCATTTGCCTCCTAAGGAATCTCATCTCACGGCCGTCAAATGAGTCATTCGATATCTAATAGGAACACAAGACCTCGGTCTATAGTATCTTTTTTCCTTTTATTTTGATTTAATCAGATATTCAGATGCTGATTTTACAGAATAAAAAAGTCACAGGAAGAGCACCAGCGGAAGATGTCAAATTCTTGGTGATGCTCTTATCTCTTGGAACAACAAGAAATAGACTTCCGTTACTCTCTCAACCATAAAAGCTAAATACATAGCTGTCGGAAGCTGTGACACTCAAATTCTTTAGATTATGCATCAATTTCTTGACTTCAACTTAAATTTTGAATCTGTTCCTATTATGTGTGATAACACTAGTGCCATCAGCCTATCTAAGTGCACTCTATATCACT